>NC_058060.1:2106422-2406422 GCF_020085105.1 Siniperca chuatsi | reverse complement strand
CTTGTTAAGGTGCCCCTTTAATATGGATATTTATTTTCCCAGAGGAGGAATCCTGATGTTCTTCATAGCCATCTGAACTTTACTCTGGTGTCACCATCAGGACAACACTCACATTTTAGAGAAATAATAAAGGTTTGCAGTTGATACATCTGCTTGGTGTGTTCTGTTCTCAGGATGCCTGTAGGAAGCCTCAGCAGGTTTGTGGCCATAATGGTGAGACCTATAACACAGTGTGCGATGCCTTCTCGGACCGCGTGGCTGTGGACTACAAGGGCCCCTGCCACGCTGTGGGGGCCGTGTCTGACGTGGCCCCAGACTCTGCGTGCAGTGTAATTCCCTGTCCGCCTCTGTCCACTCCGGGCTGCTGGCCTGTCACCCCACCTGGTGAGTGCACTGCTGACTGAAAAGCACCCTTTTTTTTTTGCATCACCTCACTTGAGGGGTCTTTCCTTGTGACATGTACACAGCGTTTCTGGAGGTTGTGTTGAAATAATCCATGACCTCATTCCAGGAGCCTGTTGTCCCATATGTGCCAGCATGCTGCAGATCCTCTGGAGCAAAGAGCAGATGAACACTTTCTCTAAGGTATGAATGGGTCACAGTTCACCTGCCACTTACTCACTGTCCACTTTAATAGATTCATAAATAATGAATGTGTTAATATAAGAGAATATCAAAAGCACTACAGTCTTTCCTCAGTGTTGTTGTAAGGTTTTAATTGTAGGCAGATACAGTCCCAAAGAACAGTTTCAGTACCATAATGCTCAACAGTCAAACCTAAAAAACACTGAGAGCTATATATAGTCAAACATATTATTATTCTACAATATATTTTTTGAAAATTGACAATAAGGAACATTGATTTGAATAACATGAAAGCAGATTTTGATTAAACTTTTAAACACTGTTTAAAAGTGTTCTCTATCTGGATGCTGCAGGTGGTATTAGATGTAATTACAAGTGTTCACCACTTGGGGGAGCTATAAATCCAAGTCCAAGTCCGCTACTAAAGCTACAAGCTGACGAACAAATATCCTGCACAAAAGAACACAGTGCTGTTACTGTTACTACTGTTTCATCTGAAGTAGTGTTTCACTGTTGACAGTTTTTTTTTTTCTCGATGTTTCCTCATAAAAACACACACACACACACACACACACACACACACTCTATTCATTTCCAGAGAAAGTCTATTGTAGGTGAGTAAATGCTGCCCCTTTCTATCTATCTATCTATCTATGCTCTACAGGAGCCAGTGTATTAGGTATTCTCTGCAGGGGATCAGTACAAGTGCAAACTATTAAGTGTTAGGCAGAGTTGCCAAAATGCTAACTTAACAGTCAAGACGACGTCACAGTTTAGCCATCACGCTGCATCAGAAGAATGAGAGCAGGCATTACTTGGAAAGTGACATAACTTTGAAAGGGAGTCCATGTTATAAGTTGCCCTTATTTTTGTCCAATGGTGGAAAGTAACTAAGTACATTTACTCAAGTACTGTACTTAAGTATAGTTTGAGGTACTTTTACTTTGCTTGAGTATATCAATTTCTTCCTACTTTATACCTCTACTCCACTACATTTCAGAGGGAAATGTTCTAATTTTTACTCCACTACAGTTATGTGGCAACTGTAGTTACTAGTTACTTTGCAGATTTTACATAGAACATATTATACGTTGATAGAATACAATGCATTGTTAAAGATTAAACCAGTGTTTCCCAACCTTTTGTGGCTTGTGCCCTTTTACAAAAACGCACTGTTTGGTCATGGCCACTTGACGCAGTTGAGACCCAACAAGGAAATTCTAATATTCTAATATTCCCCCTGAAAAGCAAAGATTGGAGAAAAGTCCAAAAGATGAACAGTTTTTTCTTATTTCCTCTCCCATTAATTCAATTTTATTTTATTTATATAGCGCCAATTCATAACAGAAGTTATCTCATTGCACTTTTCCTACAGAGCAGGTCTAGCCTGTACTCTTTATAATATGATTACATTGATCATCTCACGACCCCTCAGAGGGGCCGGCCCCCTATGCTGGGGACCATTGGACTAACAGTGTACAAAGCAGTTAAAACTAGCTCCACCTCGCGCAGCTACAACAGAAAAATGCTGCTCTAACATTGATGCGTCAGTATTAACAATCTATAATGTCATGTATGATGAAATATCAGTCACAGTAGACAAGTAAGATGTTGAATGCGGGACTTGTAATGGAGTATTTTTACCACTGTTTTTGTCAAAAGCAAGAATGGCTTTTTAGTTCCATTCAGTTGTCAGGTGAATGTGTTTTTTGTTGGTTTTGAGTGGTGTTACCTTTTTTGTGGTTACATCTTAACCACCTAATCATTTTTTCACATTTGCACAAAAATGCATTACACTTAAACAGTACTACTAATACCAAGACAATTTGCTGCGGTGGCTGACAAAGGCAAACAAACTGCAACTTAAGAAAACACGTGCAAATTCAGAAAACATTGGATGATACGGACCCGACTTTGTGAGTCACAAACCTTTTCAGTGTCCTCTGGAAACACTTCCGTTGTCGTTTTGTGTATTTGCTGCGCATGTGTTGTCAAATTGATGAAGATGTTTTCTTAATTTGCTTGTGTTTGGTCTATTTGCATGTGTTTTCTTAAGTTGCAGTGCGTTTGCCCTCGTCAGCCACCGTAATTCGCTCTAGTACAATATAGGTAGTATTACTTGAGTGAAATTTGGTACAAGCACAGTTCTGTGTTACAGTTTTACTCGAGCTGAGATGTCTGAAGACAGACATCGACACACGGCAGACACACAAGCCCAAATAACAACAAGTTAAAGAGGATAGAGGTGGCCAAACAAGCACAATGCTGCACAGTACATTCAAGTCCCCTTACTCTACAATGCATGTATGTCAACATATTGTTTGCTACAAGTTGGTGGTGCTGGAGGTGCTGTACATCTCAAAAGAAAAATGACTCACTTGACATTCATAACACGCTAATCAAAAGTGGTTTCTTTCTTTCTGCCACCTTTGGCCGCAGCATCCTCTCGCATGCCTCCCCGAGCTTCCCTGGATGTGTGCCCAGCCAGCCGAACAGCAGTAAAGCCTGGACTCAGCTGATGCCTAAACGCTGACATGTTTGCAGCTAATAAGTCCCACTGGCAACTCATTCTGATCAGCTTAATTATACAGCAAAGCCTCTTTGGCTGTTAGTCAACTTGGCTGTAATCCCCAGCACAAGCACATCATAGTAAGACTCCACATTACAGTAAGCCTGTTAATACCAAACACAAGCAGAGCTGATTTGATCTGCAGCTGCTAAGATTCATGAGAATATGAGTTTAACTGTGTTACTGAACTAAAGCTACAGCTTAGCCTGCTGAGAGGCCCCCTGCCAACAGAATATGTTTACAATACCAGCTCATTCATTTATCTTTCATTTATTCATTTTATTAACATTATTCATTCATAAAATGAAACTTTAGGACTGAGGCCATTTGCCCTTAAAGAGGAACTCTAAATCGGTGGAGTACTCTTTTATCAAACAGGATGTGTATTGTGGTTATTATTGCATTTCTTTCCCTCAGGATCCTGTTGCTCTTTTCTAATACAATATTTTACACTACATTAGTGGCAGCTCGGCTCGCAGCGCCTCAGGGACATCCTTTGTCCACCGAACAATGTCGGAGAAATGCTGATTTTTTAACGTGAAACTGCTTTATTAAGCGTTTTACCGGTTTTATTCACCTGGTCCGTTTGTTTTGGAGAGGAGGAGACCTCTGCGGATAATTCGGCTCCCGGTAAAAACCTCCTGAACAATGAACGCTGAAGGAATCCTAACCTGGAGAAGCTGACTGCAATGAAGGCAATGGTGGTGAAGACAACAACTCCCATGATCCCACGCTACTTTATGATATCATCAAACTACGTCTTTTGTTATTGTTTTGATGTGAGAGACCCCTAGCGGCAGAAATTACATACTATGTGTTTAAGTGATATATTTAATATCTTTATATATTCATTCCATTATGAATTTCTTCAGTCACTTCAGTGTACACTTACACACACTTACTTGCACTTATATACAATATATATACACTCACAGTTTATATATCAGTTTATCAGTTCACATAAGCTTACAGGTGCCAGGCATCAGCCAGGATTATAGAAATACGAAGGGTATGATGTAAAGTCTCCCCCTCCCCAGAAGGCAAGACCCAAAAAATAAAATATCTTTATTATTGGTCCCGTATTGTAGAAAGGGAGATTTCCATGTCTTTGTTTTATTTTAAAGCAGGTCTAGGAGAAATGCACACAGCCCGTATTCAGAAACTTCAAACGAGCCGTCAGGACTTCCGTAACGTTGTGATGTCACAACTATCCAGTCACCGCCCGCACAGCGCGGCCACGAAGTACAGGGACGCCCATCCACCCGCTCAGTATCAGACCGCTCTGCTCGCAGCACTTTCTTTACACATTTACAAATCTGATTATGCACGCGGATTCTGAATACACATTTGCAGAATCCTGTGCACATTCACAAACCTCAGCGCTCATTTAGAGACTATTTTCCACATTTACAAATCTGAGTACGCACACGCGGATTGAGATACAGTTGCACAACTCTCCACTCACATTTGTAAATAGCTCTGCTACAGATTTTTTCCTCACTGCATTACTTTTCTTCAAAATATTTAAACTTCATTCTCAAAATGTTTTTTTTGAAATTTCTATAAAATAAAATATCATTGCTATTTAGAAGTCATTTAAAACAGTTTTTCTTGTTTTTGTCTTTAGATGAAATTAAGAAGATTTGGCCAACTATAGCTGACACTTAAGAACAATAATTAACCGAGCCTTTAAAGGCTGTTTCTTGATGGATGTTTATTCTGAAGCTCTATTCTACAGTCAGAAAGACGGTTTTATCCCTGATTGAAATGCACCCAACATGCAGTATTTCTTTACTGGCTTAACCTTACTCAAGTTTTGCTTGAGAGTTGGACAGCAACATTCATTTAACATTGTCTGCTCCCTCTCCCTCTGTTTGACCTTTGACCCGTGCGAGCAGTTGAATAAGAACCAGCCGGTGACGGTCCATGACATCCTGCAGACCCTACGGCTTCATGTCTCCGTGCCGCAGTGCGACGTCTTTGGCTACCTGAGCATCGACCACGAGCTGGTGGTCCTCATCGCTCCAGTGGACCAGCAGCCAACACCGCTGCAGGTAACACGCACACACACACACACACACAGCAGATTGAGTGTGTTTATGTAGTGAGCAGAGATCATGACGGCTGAAACTCATGCCAAGATAATATTCTGTCTATTTGACAGTTTTCTTGACAAGAAAATGTTCAGTTTTTAAAACAGCATTTAGAGCAGAATGGCACTCCACTGAGCGCATTAATGATGACATTTATTTTGGTGGGAATGTCACATTGAGATAAACTACTTGATTCCCATGAGAGATGGATGATAGTGGCTGATTGTTTTTAATTCTAACTTTTAATTAATTCTTTTTGATGTGTTATCCCTTTATTGGTATATATAGAGTCCACCTGCAACTAATGAGACTAGCAATATTTTTTTATTTTCATATTGTCAATAAATCCTGTGGAAAGACCCAAACTAGAGCTTTCAAGAGGCTCTCAGCCTCTTGAAATGTCTGCAAACTCCACTGTGTGAATTGATAAATACAGTCCATCATTATCATAAATATTCATTAATTAATCACAGAAGAAGTTAATTTTCCAGGTTGCACAGTTTTTGCCTGACAACAGGAGCTCTTTCATCTTCCCTTTTATTTTTACACACACAAACGTTATAAACGCACAGACGCAGCCGTGTTTGGCTCTGCTAATGACCCAGCTCACTCCTTCTGGACATAAATATTCATGATCCAGGTGTGCAGTGGTAAACTGAGGGGGGGCCGCATCTGTCTCCTTCACCCTTTTCCACTTGCATTATTTTGTTGTCATGATTGTTTGTTATGGACAGTATTGACAAATGTAGCATATATGGTTAAAAAAAAAACATTTTCACACCATAACTAATACTACTAATATCATATAACACAATCATAACAATGTATAACTGTATAACAAAATGTCCCCCTCTATTTATGACTGATAAGTAGTTTCTTCTAACACAGGAGAAATGATGTCAGTAGTAAAAGTAAGTACTGCTCATCATTATCAACATGCCAAAATGTCCATAATGCACCAAAGCATCAACGACTTATTTAATGAGTGTGATTATGTGGCAGCAATCACATCCATTTTTTTAACCAATTAATTTTTTTATTGAATAGTGGTCTTTGGGAGTGTATATAAAAGCATTTAATATCTGAAGTACTACCCATGCTAAAAGAAATTGTACTTAGTGCTTTTAACTCATGAAGGTAGTGACATCTATCTGTGTAGGCAGTGTTCGAATTACACCGTCATTTCGAACCCTGTGCGTAGGCCGCTCCTATTTGCACCTCACTAAATATGCTGCTATTTTGCTTTTTTTTGCACCTTTTTCACCTCTGAAATCATCCAAGCTGCCCCAAATCTGGTACATACCCACCATAGTAACAATATTACCTTTAGTAGTATAAAATGCCATGGTCATTGCCATGATTTCCTTTACATTTTGCACAATTCAGGCTGTAAAATACTCAACATGATCTGCATATTCTCCAAAAGTCTGTCTGCCATCAGCCATCAGCATCAATTTGAGGACATTTTGCAATGCTCTATCAGCACAACATTTTATGGGTGTGTGCAACTATGGATCTTGAAATACTGTGTAAAGTGTGGGAGGGATTGGCCACTAGGTCCCACTTTGAATGGAAATATAGGAAAGGAGTGCCAGACTGATTATTACTATGGTTGCACAAGGTGTCTTTTAACCTCTTTTGCCCTGCAAAAAACCTTTTTATAGACTGATGTGACATGAGAAGAATCTCATGAACAACTGAAAATGGGCTCATTCATGGTTTTTCCTGGTTTAATCAGTTTTATTTTCTTTGTGTATAAAAGATGATGACAAATGAATTACAGTACAGTTGCTCCTACGAAGGTGGAGCCAGACATGCATTTATCTCTCTCTCTCTGTTTGCATTTAACCTTGTGCTGAATGTTAATATAACAGCATTTGACTTGAAAGTGTCATGTACCAACCTAGTAATATTGCCATATGTAAAAGGGACTGCGACGCCTATTCAAACAAAACCAACATGTAAAATTGCCATCACAATTATGTATCAATGTATGAAAGGGGCTTTGGAGATCTGATCCAGCCCTTTCTATTGTCAGTAAGTCTAAACATCCTTCAATCACTTCTCAATGTTGAAGCAGTTTGGTTCCAGTGGACAATGTCACAATTGGATCAGTGGACCCTCCACATCACAACTATACAAGCAGTTTGATGCTTCAGAATTAATGTTCTTCAATAAGAACTGTGTAAATGTATTATCTTTATTTGTATCTATTTATATCTAATGCAATATGAAACTTTTGTAGTTATTACTTGCTGCATCCAGTTGTGTTGTGGAAATGAGTACACCCATGTCATGTATACCGCTGTATATGTACCTCTACTGACAGCATCACTCACTTTTTATTCAAGCTTTTTATTGTATGCTATATCTATGGCCTTAAAGAAGTGATTCACTCATAATTGATTGTAAGTGTAAATGACAATGACAGTGTACATGAAAATGTAGGATTCGTCCCATATTGTACGCGCAAGTCATCTAATAGGAAGAGGTTTATGTGTGTCACCCAGTAAGTGGGTTAAAAACACTGAAGTACAGTTGCACTCTATCTGGAGCTAAGACGTCTTCAGGCTGGTGTTTAACTGCTGCTGGTAGCAATCTAATCTAATCTTAGACCAGAATCAGTTCATGCCCAAAAGCATTGAACATGCTTCATACAAAAGCTGCTGATAGATACTGATACTGTGTGGCAGAAGGACTAAAGGATGGAAAGAAGGGTGAAGGGAGAGAATAAAACAGCAAGAAACTGAAACTTGGTTTGAACGAGGGAATTATAAAAATTCACTCTCACTATCAGAAGAAAAAATCTCAGAAGTGATGAATTCCAACATCAAGACAAATTTTTATATGAAAAAAAAGTGTTTTAGTGTACATACATCTCTTTGAGTTGAAGAAGACAATAATTAGAATAGTTAAACAGTTAAAGTCTGGCCAGTATTTTAACTTTATTTACACAGGTCAGTTTCAAAGTTCTGCTTTTACAATACCTTAAACAAAGTAAAAATACACTTGATCAGAGTTCTCAACCAACTGCATCAGATCAGGCTGACTTAGGCATCTCTAAGAATTTTCTTCCCAATGTATTTTTCTTTGACACTTTTCAGAGTAACATACAGTAGAACCTCCCCTCAAAAAAATAAACAGCATGACTTAACAGCAGAAACAACAGTAGAATACATAATTCCCACAACATTCTTGCATGGGAAATGTATCTCCAAGAAAGGTTGTATCAGTCATGTAATTTAGAGGAAATTGTCAAATCAGCTCAGTACAGCAGTTGAATCCTTTCAGGAAACATTTGGGCCTGTGGGAGGAACGTACAAGTATTGTTAGTGTTCCTGTCTTTTTTTAGCTCAAGGTCTTCATGTCCCGGTGAACAAACCAAGAAACACTGTGACCTCATAGCAACAGTATTTTCGAATAAGAAAGTTATGTTGAAAATAGGTATAAATATACTGTAAAGAGCATTAGAAATGATTAGCCTCAGTGATTAAGAAATCAATGGCTGTGAGGTTCTTCCTCTCCAGTGTCTTTCCTGGCTTTATCTCTCAGTTCCAATCCAAAGTGTCTCATTAAAAAAAAACATAGTTCTTGACAAAGCAAAGGGAGCAAATATAACCAGATTTATTTATCATCCATGACAATGTAACATTACAACAAATTGCTCAGTGGTTTGTCTTGACGATGATCTCATTTGGGTCCAATACTGTACAGGTAGTACTGTTTTTTACTGTAGTAAAACAAGCTTTGAACTTATAAGGAGCACCTTTTCCTGTGATTTCTAAATGGATCTAAATGTTCATCCTCAATGGACATTGGAGTTCCTGACGTCGCTGTAAAGAGTGAATTCCGCTGATTGTAGCAAGGTGTTACAGTGGTATCTGTAAAAATAAACTATTGTATATACTGTGCCCTTATTAGAGAGAGGACAGTGAAGAGCTTACAGAGAGCTCAAACAAAGGTCTGCGGCCGGACTCAAACTGGGGGTGCCGAGGTTACATGGTCAGCACCTTAAACTCCCAGGCCACTAGGACGTCCCAGATACAGTAGTATCTGTGACCAACAGCATCTTGACATGCATCAACCCACAATGACACACATCAAGACGCCCCTGTCCTATTTCCCAGTGCTGACTTGTGTCAACTCTTCAGAACAGCAGCTATGTTATCACATTCACTCCATGGATTGACACATGCTGGCTACAATACCTTGACGACTTATTTTGCCTGTATGACGTGTTTAGTGTGTGTTTATAAGTTAAGGACAGGCAGTTTGTTCACAGTGTGTTTCCGTGCCCCTGCCGACTCAGGGTTTCAGACCAGCATTAGCACTGTCAATGAAAGCATTGTTGTGCCAGCAGGGTCAGCTGGCAAAAAAACTGAACCTGGCTCAACTTTTACAATCATCATCCATCAATGCACTGTGTTGACCAGTGCAAATTCCTGGTAGATTACTTTGTAACTTGAATGCCATAGTCCTTTCTCATAGTATTATAAACTGCTGTCCATTTAATAAGCCTTCAAACTCATGGATCAATCCCCCAAACGGGCATTCCTGGATCATATTCCAATGTCAGTATGCAGGCAAGATAGCTAAGTAGCCATTCAGCTGTAGCACAATAAACAGCTTAAAAACTTAACTGCAAATGACAGTTTTGTTCAGTTTGCAGTTTTCAGTAGATGCTTAATGTTTTGGTTTTCATTTTTGAATACCACTGCTGACAAAACAGACTTACGCGGCTAACTGTAGCTTCAAAGCAATGGAAAGACTTTTTAATATTGCTTTTTGCGAAGGAAGACTTGCTAGCTACTGCTACTACTTGTAGCTTTTGCTGGGCTTGCTTAAGTTAGCAGGAAGGGGCGGAGTTAGGTGACCTTTCAACTTGCTGGGCAGATGTTTTTTCTTAAGAATGAGTTCACGCTGTATGGATTGCATTTACACCTGGCTGAGATCTGATCATAATGTGACCACTTCCAGATGGGGTCTGGCTAATCTGATTGCATTCCATTTTCAATGCGTTCTGTGTGCATTTATACCTGTAGTAATAAGTTTTTCCTTATCCAGATACAATATCCAGATACAGAACATGCATCACTTTTTAGTAATGGCAACAGCTTGATGAATGTGGTTCATGTTTTGTGAAAAGAATGCCCCTACCATATGCTAGGTTTATTCTCCCAGATGTTTTCAGCTACATTGCCTTTATCAGTGCGGTAATGTAGCTGAAAACATTTTGTGAATAAACATAGCATATTTTAGGAGAGTTGTGCAACTTGATTTTCACTGATGTCAGTGTTTCAGTGGGTTTGGATTGCTTGTGTCTCTACAGGTTTGCTGCTCGCTGTGTGCATGCTGCCTGAATATGAAAGGTATTCAAATGGTCAAACAATTTGATTTGTTTCTAGGGCTATATTTTAGTTTATCAGATAGGATGAAAAGAAAATCATCCCTGCATTCCCCCAATCTTGTATTGTCATCAGGGCTGATTCAGTTCCACCTTCACTTTTAACCTGCAGATCTTCTCTAGCTTCACTCTTTCAAGACCATGGCACTAATAAACCAAAACTGTAGGACTGACAGTTTGAATCATTTACACTTTTTTACTTCATAATTCATGGTGCCAAGTCAGACAGGCTTCCACTTCCAAAAACTTGCTGCTGCAGTTAAGCAAGAGAACGATCAGACTGTAACTTAGTGAAGAAGACCCTGTGAAGTTTAGTATTTATTTTGATAGAACATGGATTTCCAACAAAACAAAGAGAAGATTAAGAGAAGAGGTAACTGATATCAACTGAGTTTTTGAAGAACAATATTAATACTTGATTGAAACTATATTAGCTGTTGTACTACAGCCACAAGGAATCCTCACTTCTTAAAAATATTACATTTGAATAATGATTCATGGAACTAATTAAACATACATTTCAACCTTTTTGGGAATAAAAAGATTTCAAGAGAAGCAGAGGATGAAAGTATGGAGAGACAGAATAAATCTCTCATCACAAGTGTTAAAATGGCATTGGATTTAGACAGAAGAGCAACGGAAGAAAAAAGACAAGCATAAACATGAAAAACACAAAGCAAACAACAGCCTCTGTGGTTAAGGGAAGCTTCTTCTGCTAGAGTTTTAGTTTTAGCTGTTACTAGGCAACAGCGTATCCCACTTGTTTGAGAAGTAAAGCAAGATTCACCCCCAGGTTGACGAAGGCAGCGCTAAAACAAAGTTTCTACATTCCTAATCACATCTGAACACTGTACATAGTGCACTTATAGTTTGTTCCTTAAATAAAACTCTCAAATTTATTAATGGTTTTTATGCAAAAGCACAACCAGCAAACTGAATCATTAAGCACAGAATAACTTTTTCGCCAGAGTTATCCCAATTTAAATTCTGTCTTCTGTATGGTCACTGTTGAGGAATCTGTACACGTATAGTGACAAATAGCAACTTGACAGGAAAGACTGTCAAAGTTAATGAGGGCTGACAAAGGTCAGGTTGAAAGCATTGCACATGGCAGACTCAAACATAACCTTTACCTTTTACTTACATAGCCTTCAGTATATATACAGTTAATCGTAATCATCTATTCTGACAGGACGGTGTAGTCCCTCATTCGTCCAGGAGTGTTCCATCGTAGAAAAGGTTTCAGTCGTAGTCATCTGGACACTGTTTTCAGAATCCAGACGTTTCGGCTCCCATCCGGAAGTCATTCTCAATTGTGAAAATGGTCTGAGAACGCAGAAATTTAAGCTACTCTGTGTTGCTTAAGCCCTGCCCTCAGGGAGGAGTCCTCCTGAGTGTCTGCTGTTTACCCTGCCTAGTTTCACCTGAAACTGACCTTCTTTTGTTTCCATGATGGCCCAATAATCAGGCCTATTGTTTTCTGGCTGCACCTCCCTCATCACTGTTAAGTACCTGATTAGCATATGATTGGCTTGACCATGGTGTTAATACACTGTGGTAAATGGTTGGCAAGTTGAAGTTGACACTTTGCATGGCAAGAAATTCAAAGTGTTCAAGTTCTTATCTAAAGAATTTAATTCTCGTTAAAATCTCTTAAAAGGCCATGGGTCACTAAAGGCCATTTTCAGTCTGTGGTCTTGTCTGTACTTGTGTTCTTGTGAAATGTCAACTACTGTTCCAATTCAAAGTCCACATCTAACCAAGTACAGTCCAAATGACCAGCAGTGTTCTCAGTTCCGCCTGTTTTATCCAGGATACTTTGGGAGCTGACTTGTGTGGACTAGGGGTAGTATCCGAGAATGCATTTTGCGCCAACCAGCGATGATGGCAGAGAATTTGAGCCAGGTTCATAGCTGTTACAATTTTTGTCCTGGGGCTGTTATTATGTAATTGTATTAAGTTTTGATATTTTTTTCAGGCAAGAAAGTAACTATTTAGATTTTGAGTATGTGGTCAATTTATCCAAATAATGCCTCTTTTTTTTAATAATTTGCTCTGAAGTTTTTGGAGATGTGAGGACCTAGCAGTCATCTCAGCTAGCAACCTGGCTCAAGTCAATGTCCATCGTCACCCAGGGGAGAACTGTCTTATCTCCAGAAGCCCTTTGGTAATTTACCACTGGCTCTGATGTCTCTGTAGGGTTTTGATATATGATATAACTCATTTTGAAATGTAAACTTTGGTGAGTGTAAATCTAATATTTGTTGCTGCTACATTTGTTTGTTTGAAGGTAAAGTTCAGGTTCATGTTGTTTTTGGACAGTTTAATGGTATACAACAGAGCTGCCTGTGTGGACTTTTGCCTCCTTATACGTACAGATGTCACCACATTTCAATAAAAATCAATACAAACGTATAAATGAAAATGAACAGAGGCAGTGCGGTCTATATTAAATTTTCAATTTATTTTATTTACAGATTGGACCACAGAAGTATCTTTTGACTGCATCTCACCGTCAATTAGGTTTGAAAAAAAAAGCTCTATTTTTTTCTGAATAAGTCTATTAGTGGACCTTTTGAGATGAGATTATTTGTGAAAGTACAGCAAAGTACAGTTGTGTTGAAGTGTAATCACTGGAACCCAGCTGAGCTGGTTATGTCAGAAGAACACTGCTGTCCCAGTTGCAAATTTATCATACTGTATCTTCTCATCCTCAGGACTCCTGAGTTGAACTTGCCAAGTTTGAACTCCCAAGGATGTGAGTTCAAACTTGCCGTACTCTGTTTTGAAAAAGGCCTTACACACAGTCACACACAGAAAAAATATTTTCTGCTATTGTTCTTTCATATTCATTAGATCTAGATCCCCCAGGGTGGTGCGGAGTCAAAACTGAACACAAAGACATGATACACATATTTCTAGATTCAGTGTGACTTACACTTTCCAATATCATTATTTCCGATGTCCATAGTGAATTAACATCCATACATTTGCTTAGAAATCATTGAGAAAAGATGCTCCTTATAACGCCATTGTTTTTTATATCTCTGGAACACAGAATATCTGTATATGAATGGATAGAGGAGTGTGTCAGAGTCGAAAACCTGTGGACTTATAGACAAAAAGGTCACCTATTTAAAATTGTCTGAGGGGGGGACCCACCGAGTCAGACTTTGAAAACCCCTGAATTAGATTATGTGGTTCACAATGCAATCCCAGTGCTGGGCAGGTATTTTTCTTGGAAAAGGGAGCAGAATTTGGCGAGAATTTCCGGAACATACAGGGATTGGCATTAAACCCTTTTCCAGTGTAGACATTCTTAAAAATACTTCATTCAAACCCAAGGAGCAATTTGGGGTGGAATTGCGAAGCACCCTTCCATTGAATTCAGGATAACACCAAATTGTGCTGATCTACAACAAACATGTACCTGAACGTATTCATATACAGTACATCATTAAAGGTGGATGATATTGATTTGCTGACATCCAGTTTGTAATAAAAATATAATAAAACCAAGGTGCATTTAAAAACTAATAAAAAAGATTAATAAAGAAACAGAGAGGCTGGCAGTGCTCCTGTGCTGACTGGAAATCTGAGTGTTGAGCGTGCTCTTGTATTTTCCAGATTGAAGCCTGCAGTAAGGAGGCCGAGAAGATTGATTCCCTCATCAATTATGCCAGCCCTACGCTGGTCTCCCACGTCCCTCTCTCCGCCTTCCTCACCTCCGAGATCAAGACCTCCTCCATCCACTCATCCGGGGGCACTCTGCTTTCATCTCTGCCCCCCGGCCTGTGCTTCCTCCTAGGCCTCCTCATCGCCACAGCCCCTGTCCTCCACTAGCTCTAAGTGCTTATTATCCCCACCCAGCCCCTCCCTCACTAACTCTTGAGTGTTCCAAAGTAGCCCCCCCTCCTGTGATGACGCGGGTGTCAGTGTGTTCGGGCGGTCACGGAGCAGGAAGAAGCAGCGGCGACATCTTCCCGACAATCATTCCTATTGACTCACCTGCGTGTCAAACAATCAAGGTGGTGGAAAAACTATTATTATGGAAAGCTTTTGTATGAACTGTGTTACTCAGTGAATGAGTTACTCACTGGGTTTCCCTCCAGTGAAGTATGCTTAAGTGTGTGAGTGTGTGTATGCGTGTGTGTAACCTTTAAGAAGCATTTGACTTCATACCAGCAGTGTTTATCCATTAGTCCCAGCAGCAAGCTCTCCTCTGAAAGCTGTTGAGTGGGAATGGAAATTTCATGACTCACTCTGTCTTGTTCTGAGGCTTTGTGTGTGTCTTTATGTGTGTGTTTGTGCGTGTCCGATTGGATTTTGGAGACAGACAAGGACAAAACATCTTTGTCTGGCAGCACATCTGTCTGACAAATTACCCGAAATTCCCTCAGCCACACACACTTTCACATGCACTCACACACAAAGATTAGTGTCACTTAATCCACCTCTGTTCAGTGTAAACCATATAATAGATGGAGTCTGATCAGCATTTGTGACAGCAAGTGACACTTTTTATGCCTCCGGTAAACACAGGCATGCAAACTTGTAACCTTTCGGTGAAATTTGCCGTTTTTAATCCAAAATATGTCACGTACGTGATTTGTGCAGATCAGATGAGAAATATAAAAAAGGGCAGTCAGAAAGAGGTAAGAGATCAAATTGGATGAAAACAATAATTGTTAGCAAGCTAGCTAACATTGTTACCTATCCTGTTAGATACAGTAATGTTAATACCAATTTGATAACCTAGCATTGTTAGCTAGATAATCGACCACATACTCACTCAGAGTGACAGACAGCTAAGGTAATGTTAGCTAGCTAGCTAATTTTACATCATCGTTACATGCGTTGTCCATCTTAGTCCATGGGCCAGACCAGGACATTTCACGTATCGGTACCATCTGAGGTGGCAAAGGTTCAATGGTCCTACGTTGTTCTTCACATTTCAATGAACAAGTTGATGTATGATAGACCTGTCAAAAGAGTAGCTAAATATATTTTATATGCCATAATAGATCGGCTCATTCACAGAGAACAGTGGCAGTAACCTGGATGTAACATAACGTTACCCCTCAACAGGATACACTAAGTCGCAGTCTCTCTCCTCTTGCAGCAGACAATACATACACGTTATGTATACAACATGTAATGCATGCATGAGCTAGCTTGTATCAAAAGCAGAAGAAAACGAGACAAAACTGAGTTTTAAGGATTTTCTTTTGCCGCAAGTTTTTACATTAAGTAGCCTATGCTCCATTCAACATGTTGGATACAATAGCAAACAATAGACCAGATAGATTAATAAGGCAGCTGGCTATTTTGCTAGCTTGCAATCACTAACTAATGGTAGTGTTAAGGTTTGTTATTTGAGTGTTCTCTTATATTAGTCAATATTACATTTGGGGTAATGACACTGATCCTAGATCAGCAATTAAATGCAACTTTTGCCTCAAGTTTATTCTAATACATTCTTATTAATTATACTGCAATGGAGAACAGGGTAAGATGAACACTTTTTACATTTTAAACAATCATGGCCAGAAAAATACTAATTTGATCTAATAATAAAGTGTTAATTTATCTGGTCTATCGTTTGCTATCGTCCTTAAAACTCAGTTTTGTCCCATTTTTTTCTGCTTTTGGATAAGCTAGCTCATGCATGCATTACAGGATGTAAACATAATGTGTATTTATCCAGCATCGTCTGTTGAGGGGTTACTGCCACTGTTCTCTGTAAATTAGCCGATCTATTACAGCTTACAAATTATATTTAACTACTCTTTTGACAGGTCTATCATGTATCTGTTTGTTCATTGAAATGTGAAGAACAATGTAGGACCATTGAACCTTTTGCCACCTCAGAGAGTAACAATATTTTGCACTTAAATTAATACTTTGTACTTTTTAATGCTCAGTCTTGTAATTCTGTTAGCTTGTGACCAGCGCCATAGGATTCCTAAAAGTCATCAGAAATGATCATTTAGTAGCTTATTTATCAAACCAAAAAAATAATGGAGGAGCATACCCCCGGACCCCCCTTGCGGTCTGTGTTTTTCTCTGCTCACTCATCCTTCACACATTTTTCACCCCTAACCAGTTTGCATGCCTGTGAATGAGAATGCACAGTCTGCACCACAGTGCATGATATATATATATATACACATACACACATGTGAGGTGTATATGGACCTAGTGTTTGAACCTCTAACCTCAGCAGTGTTAGTGCCATGCTCATGGACTGAGCCAGCTCAGATGAAACTAATCCAGCCTCCAAAGTCGGTTGTAACTACTGACCAAATAAAGAGACCGAAAGTCAATCAGAAAGTATTAAGGGAGCCCAGGTTCTGTTGTGTTTCACACAGCAGTGAAGTGAAGCAGATCAGAGCTGAAATGGTGATCTAGGATCTAAATCAATCTTAGATATTGATTGTATGTTAGTTTTACCTGATAACATGAAGCTTTTCTCCAAAACAAACCTGGTAACACTTTATCTGACGTGGTTGTCATAAACCTCATCAGTATCATCAGTATATTATAAACACATTCCAAGTGCATGAAAAGAAATACCAGAACATGATATATTATTCACAATGTGAATAATGTGTCACAGAAAATTTAGGGATAAACACTTATTGGTGGAACTGTATAATTAATTCTATGACAAAAGAGCTGTTTAAAGACCGTACCAGTGTTATTCTGCACCGTAGCCTGACAACTAAAAGTCATGTGTACTTTACATATCTACTGAGCATTTTTCAAAGCATAACATCACTACGTAGACGGATTTCCTACTTGTAAGCTCATTTCAGAACCATATAAGGGCTTAAATTAACAATTACTTTTATTTAAGACAAAAAATTTAGGTCTTCATTGCGATGGATCACCCATCTCAACATTTTCAACCATTTAAAATCTGACTGTATGCTTTGTGAAGTGGTCAACAGGAATGCTAAGTATGCATGATTTGTAGTTAAAGGGGTACTCCAACAATTTAGTGTTGCGCTTCCATAAAGTCAGAGGACTTGCAGGACAGGATTAGAAGCTACAGCAAAGGCATCACAGTGACATCAACTAATGTGTTCCTGTGTTGAGAGTGTTAGGGAAACACTGTATGGGAGTATCTTATGAGCACCACTTCTAATAAAGTGCTACCAGGATGTTCCCCAACAGCAGGTGAATGGTCCATTCTCATATAAAACAGCAGAAAAGCCTGGATCACCACTCCCTTTGTGTGAGGCCAGTAGCTCTGAAAAGCATTAAAAGGGATGCTTCCTGTCTGTACATATGAACTAGAAGCCATTTAATAACAAAGGACAATCAGCTAGTCACTACCCACAATCCACTTTGGGTAGAGAAGATTTCCACAGTATGCCTTGCATATAGTGTCTTATATGAAGTAATAATGAAAATGCAATAACTTTATATTTGTTAAGAAATTCTCTATATTTGATATGTATCTGATAATAGATTGAGATAATGATCATCTATGTGCCATGTTTTTTAAACAAATACCATGTTCTTTACTGCATGATGACAATTATGAAGTGTTTTTACTCCAGAATGTATTATAGTGTGTATTATCCCGTCTTTATGTGTTTGTCTATCTGCCTGTACAGCACAATGTGTCCCCCTCTCTAACAGTATTACTGTGCTAGGCAGCTCTGTAGCAGGGAACCCTCACCATGGCTCCTCCATCTATTATTATTTGTATTATTATTATTATTATATTATTATTATTAATATAGTTAGTTATGTTTATGTCCTCTGGAGCCAACATTAATTTGGTTACTTTTCAAGATTTTGTCTTCAGTGTGTAATTTGATTTCATGTTAAATTAGGGGGAAAAAAGAAAAGTTAAAGAGTTCACACCTTCAGACTTCGTTGAAGTTGTAAAGACTGAAGTTTTCTGCTCCTCATGAATTATTTCTCAGCTAAATGAATAGTTCAACATTTTAGGAAAAGCTTTTAAATGCTTTTTTTTTCTGAGAGTGCGATGAGAAGATCGAAATCGATCTAATGTCTGTGTATTAAGTGCAGACATAGTTAGCTTAGCTTTAACACTGGAAGTAGAGATAAACAGTTAGTCTGACTGTTAAAAAATATGCATACAAGCACTTGTGTACTAAACACAACAAAGCTGACAACCGTAAATTCTCAAATAATGGCTGGGGCCTTTAATTACCTCAACTGCAGAGAGTACCAGGGCTTTATTTGAAGCAGGCTTATATTAGAGACAGGCCTTTTATTTCTAATTCCCTCTGTTTGGTAAATATATTTGGTCATATTTTAGTATGAAGCCTCTTTTTTTCTGATCTGCTCCATTTACCCTGTTAAATTTTTGCTACTGCATTATGCTGTTAATATAAACTCTACACTTCCTGTATACATTTCAAATTAAAGGCCATCTAGCGTTTCAGTGGACAGAATCCCTTCAATTCCTAACAAGGCTTATATTGTTAAACATTTGCAGGATCATCGTGTGGAAAATGTATTGACTTGCACGGTTCCCTACAGTACTTCAAATGTAGTTGCTGCCATCCTGTAGCTCTTGTAAGTTACTATACAGTTTGGCTGAGACATTAACACACATACAACCACAGTGACTGAAACAGGACAATAACACTTTAGATGAGTAATCCAGAACAACAAAGTGTTGAAAATAACAGTTGAATTTATTCAATTAAAGCGATGGTAATATACATTATGCTTAGTTGTCATGCACATTATATAACAGGCACCGGAGTTTATCCACCCCTTGTTTTTTCCCCTGGCCTGTATTTGGGGGCGGCCTTTATTTGTTTGTGGTGACCACGCCCCCAGCCATTATTTGACTACCAGCTTTTATTTGAGAAAATATGGTAATTTAAATTAACACTTTGTATCTTGTTTTTTTCATTCACCCATATATGAAGAGAAATGTAAAAACGGCAATTTGTGGTTTTAGGGGTAGATTTTTTTTGGAGCTATATCTTGACCACTAATAGTTTATTGATCTGTTAGCTAATTAACATTAGCTCCATCAGTTGGTTTCAAAACTCTCTCTGGACTTTTTCATATAACTGACTCGTATGAAGATGACAAACCTGCAAAAGGGTCTAAAATATACATTTGATGGCTTCATACATGATATCATGGTAATTAAGTGCTCTGTAATGATTGAAAAAAGACGGGCTAAAGCTATATGTCCCAGGCAAAAGGTCAGCTTTCTCACCAGTTGATGAAACATGCAGACAACAAATAAAGGAGCAACATTGTTGTATCACAGGATGGAGTTTGTATGCCCTAATATCGTATTAGAAGAAAAAATTTAATGTTATTTCTTTCTAACAACATCATTCAGATACTTAAAATAGTAGTATTTTCAAGCAAAATGTTTCATTTTTACATGAGAAAAGGGTGTGAGGATGAGGTTAGTTTGGCAAAGTAAACTTCCCCAAATCCAATATATATTCCATATTATACTCCAGATATTCCATATTTAACCCACAGACATGAGACTGATATCCATCTTCTCATCTCACTCTATGAAAGGAAGCTACTCAGCGAATTTCCCAAAATGTTAAATTATTCATACATTATGATAATTTTTTGTTTTACGGCTAACTTGGCAGCCCTCTGGAAGCCGAGAGGAATAGTATTTTTATCAGGGAGCTCATTTCTCCTGTCTTTCCATATGATGTTAATTTCTTTGCATCATCACTGTGTTTGACTTTGTAAAAGTTCCATGAATTAAAAAAAAAAAGATTTGGAAGAAAGTCAACAGGATGCATATTTCATGAAATATAAAAAAAAGCAATACCACAACCAACAATGTGTTTTTCGCTGTGTGTTTCCTCACAAACTGCTGTGAGACATTTTCAGATAGTGACACATGCTAAAGGTAAAATATAAGATGTGTGAAGTCAAAGTGGGCTTGAGTTCTAAGGCATTAATCTTTAATCCACTTAGATACAAATACAACCTGGGAGTTATGTTCTCTCTTGTTCTCACACACACACAAACACTTTCTTAGATGAGCACCTGAAGTGAATGAGAAATGATGAAACCAACCAATTTGCGAACACAAACATAAGGTGGAAGAATTATATCATTTTGCTAAGGCATCTTTTTCTAAATGAACCTAGTTTTGCACTATTGTTTTTATATTTTATGCTGTGCTTACATCAGCTTTTTTCCCTCACTTTAGGTACTTTTGTAGATGTACCAGTAGATTTACAACTTAAGAGACAATTAGCTTAGCTTAGCATGAAGTGGGAAGCAGTGGGAAAAAGCTAGTCTGGCTCCAAAGTTCAAAAATACACTAGCCAACACCCAATTCACACATTATACCTTGTTAACATTTTATATCTCATTTATTTAACCAGTATACAAACAGAAATGTTTGAAGCTGGTTCGTGGCTTTACAGGGAGTTACATGCTTTCTTTGTGAACAGCCAGGTGCAGTGAATTCTCTGAATCGTGTTGTCAGTGAGGTTGCCAGGCAACTGGCAAAGATGCTGCACAAAATTGCTGGGCTGATGGATAAACCTTTTTGTGAAGGAATAGTTCCAGCACATAACTCCCATAAAACCACAAATAGTTTCTGTTTGTATAGCTACTAAACAAACAATATACATAGTGGTAATTAATGTGCTGTAGAGGTGTTGGTAGGTGTATTTTTTAATTTTGGACAAAGCCAGGCTAGTTGTTTCCCCCTGCTTCCAGTCTTTATGCTAAGCTAGACTAACCATGTCCTCTCTCCAGTTCTGTATTTAACATACAAACATGAGATTGAGATCGATCTGAACCTCTCACTCTCTTAAAGAAAGTAAAGTATTATTCTTATCAGCTGCTAATGATTTTTTAAATGCTGCCATTTGACAATGATATGAGGGAGTCAGGAGTCACAGAGAACACAAAAAACATATTATTAATGTAGTTTCTTGCCCTGTTTGATGGATTTTCATAAATTCTTCAGAGCTCTCACAAATGCTTTTAGTTTGGCTGTCAAGATGAGTTGTTTGTATCTTTGTTTTCTTTAATCAAATGTTCCATTTAGGAGGTGAGCAATTGCACTGAGGATTGGTGGTGAAACACAATCTAGTCATTCTCATCACAAATCTGAAAACTAAAATAGAAGTTAGAGGGTATAGTGTTCAGTAGACAGTGGGAAAAGCTCACTAATTATAGTGGTGACAGTGAGATGCCTCCACTGAAAATGGTACTCATTAAAGTGGAGATATTTGATATTTAATGTGCCAAACAAAAACTGAGCATTCATTAAATTGTCCTATCCAATGTTTTGTCATCCAAATGTTAACCGTTAACGAAATGCGAATCTAATTTATTCTTGGACTGTTAGTCTCTCCTGAAATAAAAATGGCTGCAAGTTCAAGTCACCAGTTTAAGAAATGTTACACAAAACATACAGTGCATCTGGAAAGTATTCACAGCGCTTCACTTTTTCCACATTTTGTTATGTTACAGCCTTATTCCAAAATGGATTAAATTCATTTTTTTCCTCAAAAGTCTACAAACAATACGCCATAATGACAACGTGAAAGATGTTCATTTGAAATCTTTGCAAATTTATTAAAAAAAAAACAACAACAAAAAAAAACAAATCACATGTACATAAGTATTCACTTTGCCATGACACTCAAAATTGAGCTCAGGTGCATCCTGTTTCCACTGATCATTCTTCAGATGTTTCTACAACTTGATTGGAGTTCACCTGTGATAAATTCAGTTCCCACCCTGCCCGAAGATCTCAAACTACGTGAAGATTCATAAGGGATTACAAGGTCTAAAATATAGACTGGAGCCAGGCCATGAAGAGCCTTAAAAGTAATCAACAAGATCTTAAAATCAATCCTAAAACAAATAGGGAGCCAATGTAAAGAAGCTAAAACAGGTGTGATATGGTCTTACTTCTTGGTCCTGGTTTACAGCCGAGCAGCTGAGTTTTGTACAGTCTGCAGTCGTTTCAGAATTTTTTGATTAAGTGAACAGGCTGTTACAATAATCGATGCGTGAGGAGATAAAAGCATGTACAACAGTTTCTGCATCACTAAGATTTAAAATAGATTGGATTTTTGCAATGTTTCTGAGGTGATAAAAACATGATTGGAAAAGCTTAGTGATATGTAGCTCAAAACATAAATCTATCAAACGGGACACCAAGATTTCTTGCAACAGGCTTGATATGTTGTGACAGGTTACCAGTAGATGGCAGTATTTGTTTAGTGATGTGTTGGGGCCCAATAACAAGGATTTCAGTTTTATTTGAGTTGAGGTGAAGAATATTTATCGACATCCAATTTTTTATGTCAGACAGGCAGTCCTGCAGAGAACTCAGCGTACTGTAGTCAGTGGGCTTGACAGGGAGGTAGAAGAAATACCATGTCTGTGAATGACATCACCCAAAGAAAGCATTTATAAGGAGAACAGTATTGGTCCCAAACCCGCAAATTAAAGCAAACATCACAAAAACTTGAAAGGAAATGGCGTTCCAACAACCTGGAAGAATCTCGTTTAGTCTGGCAAGACAGTCTTAAAGCAAACAGGAAAGCCCTCCGTAATGCCAGAGCAGCTTACTACTCATCATTAATAGAGGAAAATAAAAACAACCCCTTTTCTTTTCAGTACTGTAGTCAGGCTGACAGAGAGTCATAGTGCTATTGAACCATGTATTCCTATAGCCCTCAGTAGTAACTTCATGAGTTTCTTTAATAGAATTTTAACTATTAGAGAAAAAATGTATCACGTCCTACCCTTAACCAGTACCGATTTATCTTCAAACACAGGAATCTTAGAAACAACTGTAAAACCTGATATATGTTTTGACTGCTTTGCTCCTATCGACCTTCTTCAACTTCAACAGTTAATTCATCTAAGCCATCAACCTGTCTCTTAGACCCCATTCCAGCTAGGCTACTTAAAGACGTTTTACCCTTAGTTAGCACTTCTTTACTGGATATGATCTGTCTTTATTAACAGGCTATGTACCACAGTCCTTTAAAGTAGCTGTAGTTAAAACTCTTCTTAAAAGCCCACTCTTGATCCAGGGGTTTTTGTCAACTATAGACATATATCTAACCTTCCCTTTCTCTTTAAGACCCTTGAGAAAGCAGTCACCAATCAGTTGTGTGACTTTCTAAATAACAATAGTTTATTTGAGGATTTTCAGTCAGGATTTAGAGTTCATCATAGCACAGAGACAGCACTGGTGAAAATTAGAAATGACCTTTTAATTGCATCAGACAATGGACTTGTCTCTTTACTTGTCTTGTTAGATCTTAGTGCTGCGTTCGACAGCATTGACCATCACGTCCTATTACAGAGACTGGAACATGTAATTGGCATTGCAGGAACCGCACTAAGCTGGTTTAAATCCTATCTATCAGATCGATCTCAGTTTGTACATGTTAACAGTGAGTCCTCTGTGCACACCAAGGTTAGTCACAGAGTTCTGCAAGGTTCTGTGCTTGGACCGATTCTGTTCACCATACACATATGCTTCCTCTGGGCAATATTAGTAGGAAACACTCCATAAACTTTCATTGTTATGCGGCTGATACCCAATTATATCTATCGATCAAGCCAGATGAAACTAACCAGTTAACTAAACTTCAAGCATGCCTTAAGGACATAAAGACCTGGATGACCTGCAATTTTCTGATGTTAAACTCAGACAAAACTGAAGTTATTGTACTTGGCCCCAAACACTTTCACATTAGAGACACATTATCTAAAGATATAGTTACTCTAGATGGCATTGCCATGAACCATCCCTTAGTTATGCTGCTATAGACCTAGACTGCCGGAAGACTTCCCATGATGCCCCTCTTTCCTTTCTCCTTCTCTAGCTCTCCATCTGTATGCATTTTTATCCCATTACTGCATGTTACTAATTCACCATCTTCTCTCTCCCATAGTTCTGTGCTTTCTCGTTTCTCTCCTCTCTCCTTCTGTCACTTTCACCAGGTATTTCTACCTCCGGAGCTGCAGAGTCTGGATCTGTGGTTGTGGGCCACTTGCTGTCCCAGTGTTCCTGCTTGACAACTGCTACTACAGTTGTTGTTATAGGCTCTGTTACTAATACTGTCATTATTTTTCCTATAGTTGTCATTCCTATTATTATTATTATTAATTTATTAACATTACCACTACAATTACATTACTATTAAAATTCTAGGTGGTATTTGCATTGTGCCTTGCCTTACCCCCCCCAAAACCGTTCTCTCTCTCTCTCTCTCTCTCTCTCTCTCTCTCTCTCTCTCTCTCTCTCTCTCTCTCTCTCTCTCTCTCTCTCTCTCTCAAAACATAACACAACCCACCACTGAGTCTGGTTCTGTCCGAGGTTTCTGCCTGTTAAAAGGAAGTTTTTCCTTGCCACTGTCGCTAAATGCTTGCTCATGGTGGGATTTGTTGGGTGTCTGTAAATAATATTATAAAGAGTACAGTCTAGACCTGCTCTATAGGAAAAGTGCAATGAGATAACTTCTGTTATGAATTGGCGCTATATAAATAAAACTGAATTGAAGATCACAGAAAGATCTAATTACCGTAATAATAATAATAATAATAATATAATAATAATAATAATTGATCGTAATATATATGATGTACCAGGCAGTCAGTGGTCTGTGGACATTAGAATTTGGCCAGAAAGTAAGTTTCCTGACATATATTTAAATGTCTACAGTATAGTCTGTCCTATGAAGCAAGATCAAAACCTGGTAATGACCAAATTATATTGTGATTTTCTGTGGACAGGAGTGCAAAAATATTTTCTTTTATTATTTTAATATTATTTGTATTATTATGTATCATTCAGAAAACTATATGCTTGCTTACACAGTCCCTTAGAAAGCAAGCGTCTCTTCATGTTGCTTCTCTTCTCACAAATTATTTTCCAAGATTGGAGTTCACACATACACTTTGATTAGGGTTTCTCCATTGTTGAATATTGGAATAATCAGTCACTTGTTTAAGATTTCAGGATATGTTCTCCTTCTTAAACCCAATTAGATAATTTCACTAGGGTGCTCTGCCTCCAAAAACAGAACTGCAGTGTGTTCTAGCAGGTGTAGAGGTGTAGTTTTCATGTTGATTGTTGATTGCATAATGTGTCCTTTAAAAAGAGCTCTCACTGATGTCATATATCCTCTGATGAAGGCTTCACACTGAAAACCAAAATGATTAAGACATGAGCTGACTTTCACTGTCCAAACAGTTTAATTTTGTATTTTATTGCTGTGTTTTCTCTACTCATTAATATCTGAAATGTGGCTTTCTGACATGTATTTTTAGCCATGCTAGCAGCATGGCTCTGGGGATGGCAATGTCAGTCGGCCTTTTGTTCGGTCTTCCTCCACTTTGCTCCAGGCTGAAATATCTCAAAAACTACTGGACGGATTGAGATGAAAATTGGTGCACACATTCATGGTCCCCAGAGGACTGTAAACTCTTTCGGACATTTACATTCTGGATTTCAATACTACCAACAAACAACCTAACTCACTAGGAAATCAAGCTGAAAAACATGAAAAAATTGTCTAGTTTTTACTGAATACTAAAGTCATGCTGTCTGAAAACCTTGACAAAAGTAATCCTTTTGAAAACTTGAGGAGTTATCAACACTAAAGTGACCTCAAAAATCATTTTCCTACAATGCAAATAATGTCAGGAAATATTTCCTTTTGTTGCAAATAAACACATAAGAGTTTTCTAGATTTAGAGTTACCATTTATTTAGGATAGTTTTTTCTAATTGCTCACAGTCTTATTCTGACTGGGTTCAATATATAGATACTGGTTAGAAGATCCCTGAACCTAATGATACTGTATAGATAATGGTTTTCTCTCACTCCAAAAGTTGAAGTTCCAATGTGAGTAAAACTGAATATACAGTAAGAATAAAAGTGTATAAATGTGGATTGAGTGCTCACCCATTCATTGAGAGAAAATGTTGTTAACTGAATCTCCAGTGGGGTCACGATGCACAGATAAGTATTGCGTAAAACTCCAGAGAATCATGAGTTTGCATTTTGGCAGCTTCAAACTGTTCTAAAAGCCAGCATTTCTCACTTGCACCTTTCATCTGAATGGAATATAACACTAGGATTTATGGGTATTTAAATCCTTAACGGATAATTCTGGTTTCTCATTGTTGTGTGTCATCATTTCTGTAGGTTAAGACAACACAGTCTGATGAGATCTGGGAATCCCATTGATTTTGTTGAGGCAATATCACCGTTTACCCAGATCTCAACAATTAGTTTGGTAAATACGTTCACATAACCAATAGAAATCATGGTCCAAACTACAAAATTAAGACCCACATTCTAATAAACAAGAATGAGTTAAAGCTGTCAACACATTGCCATTTGGTCCTGCTAACATTGTTCTTTAAATAATGCAGCAGGCTGTGATCACACCTGCAGGTCGTTTTCTTTGGTCTGAAATATAGCAGAAAATCTTACAAGAACTCCTATGAAGCAGGGTTTATTGGACAGCATTTTAAGACATTTTAAGTTGCAATTGCTATGTCACAAGAATTTTTATACCAGCCGAGTCCAAACTGTGGCTTCTTAGTATGTCCCATACAGTGTGACAAGTCACATACCCAAACAAAGCCATGAAGCCATGTTTAGCAGAAGAGTTTGGCTGAGGCAGGACTTCAATAGTGCAAACAGAGCATAGTTCATGTTTCCAGAGATAATCCACACACCTACAAGTATTTGGTGAGGATGAAGTCCAGCTCTCTTGCAGTAACTGTGACATCCTTGTTCAAAGTCCAATTTCAACTCTAGTTGGATGTTTTTAATAAATTATGTAACCCTTTTGTTAACCCTAGGGGTTAATTTCGATGCTATGTTAAATAAGAAGAACCTGGGTTCCCGGCAGTTGAATGGGGAATTTGGCCGGTGCTTCTTTTCTTTAAATTAAAACAGTTGTAATTTAGCTTTTCTCCTGTACCAATAATCACACAATAAAATTTAAAGTAAGAAAAACCCTTATTTATAGTTTTCTTAGAAATTTGTAACTGTGTTAAATGAATTAACTATCTAAAAGAACAATGAAATGCCAGATAACAAATTTCGGGACAAAAAAAAAACAGCAATGATTTATTTTGTTTTACACTAATAAAATGACTTTGTTTTGTTTCCAAGAAAGCACTAAATGACGAAACAAATAAGTTGTATAGAGTCTTCCAGCAAATAAAAGATTTATACAATCTCTCAGAATTCTTTTTTTCAGATAATTAGTTTCTTAAACCTGTATTCTTAAATTTTAACCTCAAATTAAAATATGAGATAAAACATCAAACCCTTAATTAAGTTACACACTCCAAAAATAATACAATACCAAAATCACGTTCTTTCAAGATCTTTCAAACACCTCCAAAAGAAAAGAAAAAAAACAGAGATTATGTTTCTGTCCCGTATGAAAATTTTGGTATGAGTCAGTACCACAGTCAAAAATTGTACGTGTACTTTAACGTTGGGGCCCAGTCCGTTGGTGCACATATAAAGCTGAAGAGTTCTGTGCGATCTCTCTCACAGTCAACAAGTCTCAGTAGATGAACTCACCCACGTCCATCCAATGATAATGGCGAGGCAATGTTGGAATCACTCACGACACAAACTCACTTTCTCCAGTCCCGTTCAATCCCCACGAAACAACGTCTAGTCGAGCTGCATCCAGTGATGAAATGCAAGAGGTGTCGGGTCCCAAACGAATTTAGGACGAGTTCACAACGAACTTCTTCACATCAGTCACTGTGTGCAAATGTAAATGTCTCTATCTGGTGAACAATCAGCACACACGGAGTTCTCAAGCAATCGCGAAGAGACTAACAGGAAAAATAAATCACTTTAAGCTGTAAAGCAAAATAAAGTGAATAAAATGTTTCCTATAAACGTTTTCCTTTGCACTTTGGGCCTTACATTACAGATAACATAACTGGTCTCCAAAATGACAACAAGTCTCACGCAACCGAGTCACATGCAGCTGCTTCTCTCCATGTGCGATGCCCCTCTTCTTCTTCTTCCGCACGTAACTCACGTCATGATGCAACAACAACAATTCCAACATTCATTGGCCAGCAACAAAACACTTGTATTAAACACACTTTTTTCACTGGTCATGAACAAAACAAAAAATACATAGTTGCATCATATTTTGAAATAAAAACAAAATACATTTTAATTTGTTGTGTTATTTTTACTACTAACTATATTCAACACAATACACATTTTAGGGGTCCCTACACACTCCCCCCACCAAAAGTCCAGTATGCCCCCATGCTGGTCATAGAAACAACAACTCCATCTAAAGAGTGACTATTGGTTCAAACACAGGGCTAAGACTAATTGGCATAAGTGTGGGCTTATTGTTACACACATTGCATAATGCATCTATATTACACCACCAAGCATGTGAACTGTTATATGCACTAGAAGGATACAAAGCATTTGTAGCGGTTGCAGTGACACTACAATATTTGGACGAAACAGATTCAGTACGTGGCACTCCCAGTGTATCATATGTGAAACGTGTGTTTGGCTTTTTCTCCCTACTTGATCTGCGTACTACTGGAGGTATCACATCTGACTGAACTTTAGTACCTTCACCAGTAGCATCAGCAGTTTCAACACCAGTTTCATGCTGAACATTAGAAGCTTCAACTTGACATGGAACTATCATTGCTTCTAATTCACCCTGAGAATCACCAAGCTTGGGGTTTTCTACATCTTGGACAGGAATTTCACTCTGAAGCTCCTCTGCCCTTGGAGAAGGAATGTCTACCACATCCTCACCATAAAACCCAAACTCAGACTCTGAATCGGAAGAACTACAATCTTTAGGCAAGGAATCAACTACAAGAGGTGAGTTTGCTGATTCAGAGGTTTTCTTTTTCTCTTTCGCTCTCCGACGCCTCAAAGCTCTAGGTGATGGAGTAGGTCTAATGTCTACTTGGGGTTGTAGCCTGACTGCCCGTCCCAAAGGCAGGATATGATTACGATGCAGGACTTTGACTGGCCCCTTACCATCAACAGGCCTCGAGCGATACACAGGAATACCAGAGAATTGACTCTCCACTACATAGGGATTAGCACTCCACCTGTCTGCAAGCTTTTGTTTTCCCTTTAGGCCAAGGTTTCGAATCAGAACTCTGTCTCCAGCATTCAGACTATGATAACGGACTTTCTGGTCGTACCTCTCTTTGTTACTCTGATTCATCTTTTCTGTAGTAGCCTCAGCTAACTGATAAGCTGACTGTAATTCCTGTTTCATTTTGGTCACATACTTCAAATATGACTCAGGCGAAGTGTTGTCAGGGGAAACACCAAAACATACATCAACAGGTAATCTGGCATCCCTGCCGAACATGAGAAAGTAGGGTGAAAAACCAGTGGCCTCATTGACAGTACAATTATAGGCATGCACAAGATGCGCTATGTGCTGACTCCACTTGCATTTCTGGCTAGGCTCAAGGGTACCCAGCATGTCCAACAAGGTCCTGTTGAATCTCTCCGGCTGAGGATCACCTTGTGGATGATAAGGGGAGGTCCTTGACTTCTTTACACCCAGCATTGTCAACATGTCAGCCACCAACCGGCTCTCAAAATCCCTGCCCTGGTCCGAGTGTATGCGAGTTGGAAGGCCATAATGGATGAAATACTTTTCCCATAGAGTCTTTGCCACAGTAGGAGCTTTTTGGTCCCTTGTGGGAAAAGCTTGAGCATAACGCGTGTAATGGTCAGTGACCACCAATACATTACACACATTGCGAGAATCTGCTTCGATGGTAAGAAAATCAATGCATACAAGATCCATAGGACCTGAACTCTGCATGTGGGACAATGGAGCGGCTCTTTGAGGCAACGTTTTCCTCTTTATGCAGCGGTCACACGTTTTACAGTAGGCCTCAACATCACGCTTCATGCGTGGCCAATAAAATCGGTCACGAACCAGACTGTAAGACTTATCAAAGCCTAGATGTCCTATCTCATCATGCAAAGATTTCAACACCATACTGTGGTACTGTTTGGGAAGCACAAGCTGTCGCTTCACTCGTTGGTCACTCGTTTTAATTGTTCTATACAGCAACCCATTATCTACTGACAACTTCTCCCACTCTCGTTTCAGCAGCTTCATCTCCGGGCTGTTATGATGAACAGTACCTACAGGTTTCTTATGACAGACAGCTTCCCACACCCCTCCCAAGAATACATCCTTCCTTTGGGCAGCTTGAAGCTCACTTGGACTAAGTTCAGGTAAGTGGTCTCCAACGAATGCAGTAGCTTGACAATAAGCCTTAGGAACAGCAGACATATGGGCCCCTATCTGTTGTACGGCACAGGGATAAGAGATACAGCCCGCTCTTTTCTCCACAGACATTTCCTGACAGAGAGCTCGGACACCCGCCGCTGGAATTTCCTGCCAGTCATCATCGGCGCTCAGGTGAGTATACGGACGTCTGGACAATGCATCAGCGTCAACGTTCTTTCGGCCTGGCCTGTATTTCAGACTGAAAAGGTAGGTGGTAAGGGCTGACAACCAACGATGACCAGTCGCATCAAGCTTTGCTGACTTCATTATATAGGTTAGAGGGTTGTTATCAGTTCTAACCTCAAACTGGACACCATAGAGGTAGTCATGCAGTCTATCCACAACGGCCCACTTCAAAGCTAAAAATTCCAGTTTGTGCGCAGGATAATTTCTCTCTGAAGGGGAAAGGCTTCGACTGATGAAAGCGACCGGGCGGAGCCTTCATCATGCTCCTGATACAGCACCCTCCAAGTCCATCCATGCTTGCGCCCACATGCAAGACGTAGGGCTTTTGTGCATCAGCAAAGGCTAACACTGGAGCTTGAGTCAGGCAATTCTTGAGTGTTTGAAAAGCAGCATCACAATGAGCTGTCCATCGGGAGCCAAAAGGTTCAGAGGATTTGTAGCACGGCTTTACACCATTAACAGGTGAGTTGCTGTCTTTCTTCTTCTTGGTGGATGGATACCCCTGCAGCAGCTCATTTAGAGGCCGGCACAACTTAGAGAAATCCTTCACAAAACGGCGGTAATATCCACAGAACCCTAAAAACGCTCTGAGCTCTGTCACTGTTTTTGGCTTGGGCCAGGATACAACAGCCTCTATCTTTGAAGGGTCAGTAGATATTCCATTCTGTGAAACAATATGCCCAACATAGTTCACAGATGTCCTGCCAAATTGACACTTGTCAAGGGAGATCTTTAGCCCCTCTTCCCTCAGTCTGTCCAGAACCTTCAAGAGTCGCTGTTGGTGCTCTTCAAGCGTCCGCCCAAACACAATTAGGTCATCCAAGTACACAAGCACCTCCAAGAAGTTCATGTCTCCTACAGTTCTCTCCATAACCCTCTGGAAGGTAGCGGGTGCTCCACAGATACCCTGAGGCATACGCTCGAATTCATAAAACCCTAGAGGGCAGATGAATGCGGTCTTTTCCTTGTCGGTGTCACTCATTGGTATTTGATAGTATCCACTCCTCAGATCCAAAACAGTAAACCATTTACTCCCAGAAAGGCTGTGTAGAGCATCCTCAATTCGGGGTACGGTGTACTGATCTGGTGTGGTCCGTTGGTTGAGTGTCCGATAGTCCACACACATTCTGACCTTCCCTGACTTTTTACGCACCACTACAATTGGCGAAGCGTAGGGACTTCGGGACTCTGAAATAATGCCAGCACTCTGAAGTTCCTGTAGATGCTGCCGCACATCCTCCCAATCAGCCGGAGCGAGACGACGAGATCTTTCTCGGAAAGGGCGCGAATCATTCAGCCTTATCTCGTGCGTGGTACTTTTTGAACAGCCCACATCCCACTCATGAAGGGAAAACACTTCTTTTCTCTGCAACATTTCCTCACACAAACTCCGTTTTGCCTCTTCCGGCATTGGAGAATCTCCAAAATCAAAAAATGCAGGGGACAGGTTACTTTGTTCAGGCGGTCGTTTGGAGGAAAGTTGTGGTACCATGGTCACTGGAAATACGTGAGCAAGAGGAGTTCCTCGCTTTATCCATACTTCTTTTGTGGACATGTTCCTAACAGTCACTGTTACCCGTCGGCTGGACACAATGGATGCTGAATGAACTTCAGGTCTCACTTGCAAGTCAGAAGTAAATGTGTTATCCACTTCCGCTTGGTCTACCAACAACAAAGATTCAGTCATCTGACCGGGGAACTTAGGCAGACCTGGAAGTTGCACAACTTGACCTGGCTTCAATACAACAGGGGTATGCTTCACAAACCAAACTGTTCCATGTTTGTCCGAATCACCCTGTGACACGTCTGTTTGTTGAATAGTCTCAAATGCATCTCGAATTACAGGATGTATAGTCAACACGTTCAGGAACTTTTCACCAGCCTGTTCACGACAAGACTCAAGCATCTTTCTCACTAAGCTAGTGTTGGTCCCAACCAATATGGCTATCCCCTCCCTTTTTAAAGGGTCTGGACACACGATTGCAAGAGTGTCAACCATCTGATGCACCCCAGCCACACTTTCAGTAAACTCAAGTCTGAGTGGCAAGTATCCATCATACGGATATTTGTGAGAGCTAAGACCCCAGATCTCAAGATTTTCCACAGGTTGAAGAGGTAAGTGTTTCAGATAAGTATCATAGAAACTACGGTACAATAGAGTGACCTGAGAGCCACTGTCAAGAAGAGCTCTTGTGTAAATCCCTTCAATCTGAACAGGCACCTCAGAGACAGGCCCTACTAAACCTACAGGCAATTGTGGCTGGCCAACATCAAGCAGAAATGAACCGTGAGTGGAACGTGGGTTATCTGGAGCTTCGTGCCGTTCCTTCACTGAGCTCCGCTCAAGTTTCCCTGCAAGCGGTGCATTTTCATCAACTTCTGATTTACTTTTCGAAGATCCTCAGGTGCTTGGCATTCCCACTTCTTATGACCATCTTCACCACAGTTATAGCAGAAGATACCAGGCAAAGTTAACTTGGAAGTTTTGGGTTTGTGAACATTGTCTCGATTCGTAGCTTCCTTTATCTGACTGGGCATTTTCGGTGGGGTACGGTCAACGGCAGGGGTCACAGTGGCCACACTCAACAGTTGACTCACCTGAGTAGACAACTCTTTAACCTCCTTCTTCAGGCTATGTAATTCAGGCGGCACAGGCACTTGGGGAGAGGCAACATTAGCAACAGAAGCTTTAACATTCTCTCTTGCAGCTACCCAGTGTTCTTCCTCTCTCACTTCCTTCATCAACTGTGAGAAAGAAGGGGATCTTGCACAGTATGAGTCATCCTGATTCGCAAAGCAACCATATCATTGGTAAGAGCTCCTTTAATTAGCTGTTCCATTCTAGCTCTATTTATGCCTGTTGCCTCAATCCCACCCTTCAAGAGAGCGCGATGAAGAAGTTTATCTAGGCGGTACAAGAAAGCTGAAAGTTTCTCTCCACTTTCCTGGTAGGTATGACGAAACTTAGCCATTAGATCTGGTCCATTCTCCGTGGTACCGTATACAGTATCAAGGGCAGCTAAATAGTCATTTGCAGTCGCAGATGGGTTACTCACTTTTAGAAACCTGACAATGTCAGCAGCAGGACCTCGCAAACTCTCAACGATGCGTTGTTTCTTAGCAGATTCGGTGCATTGCCATTCACTTATCATTTGAGCAGCCTGCTCCATCCAGACTTCATATTCTTCTTCACCTGGAGGGACAGGTTTCCACCCTGAGAACAACCTCAGTTTTCTGTAACTAGGCCCATCACTGGACACCTGATTACAGCGATCTACTAACTTGCCTATGGCATCTACTAGGTCCACACTGAGGTCAGATTTAGGGGGCTGATTTTCCATAATCATGGCCTTTACTTCTTCCATGGACTTACCCTCCTGCTGCAACAAGGTTTGTAGCTTAAGCTGGAAGGTGTCACCTTCAGTGGCAGGACTATGGGCTACTAAGTTACCCACTAAGTTGACACTCCAGGGACCAGCTTCATTTTCTATACCTATCTCAGGAGGTATAACATCAGGATCTAGATCAGCACTGGTCTCCACTAAAATAAACAACCATCTGCCAGTTATGTCACCACGGCGACCACGTATTCTAGTGCGACCAAAAACCTTTACCGTGTTTAACACTTTCTCAATAGTGTCATTGCTAGCATCCAAAGGTACATTGCTCAACACAATGGCACGTGAGAAGCTAACACTCTCCTCTCTACTCCACTGAACAGTCTGCGAGAGATCCATACTTTGTAGAAGACGAGTAGCTATGTGAAAATAAACACAAAAACAGAAATGATCAACTGTGTCAAATCACGCTACACTACATCATAGAAGAAAGGTTAAAATGAAAAATATCTGCTAGCAAAAATCACATTGGCAAACAGGAAAAAGAAGAAAAGAAGAAAAAAATATCCCAGCGGTGCCTCCAAAAATGTAACCCTTTTGTTAACCCTAGGGGTTAATTTCGATGCTATGTTAAATAAGAAGAACCTGGGTTCCCGGCAGTTGAATGGGGAATTTGGCCGGTGCTTCTTTTCTTTAAATTAAAACAGTTGTAATTTAGCTTTTCTCCTGTACCAATAATCACACAATAAAATTTAAAGTAAGAAAAACCCTTATTTATAGTTTTCTTAGAAATTTGTAACTGTGTTAAATGAATTAACTATCTAAAAGAACAATGAAATGCCAGATAACAAATTTCGGGACAAAAAAACAGCAATGATTTATTTTGTTTTACACTAATAAAATGACTTTGTTTTGTTTCCAAGAAAGCACTAAATGACGAAAACAAATAAGTTGTATAGAGTCTTCCAGCAAATAAAAGATTTATACAATCTCTCAGAATTCTTTTTTTCAGATAATTAGTTTCTTAAACCTGTATTCTTAAATTTTAACCTCAAATTAAAATATGAGATAAAACATCAAACCCTTAATTAAGTTACACACTCCAAAAATAATACAATACCAAAATCACGTTCTTTCAAGATCTTTCAAACACCTCCAAAAGAAAAGAAAAAAACAGAGATTATGTTTCTGTCCCGTATGAAAATTTTGGTATGAGTCAGTACCACAGTCAAAAATTGTACGTGTACTTTAACGTTGGGGCCCAGTCCGTTGGTGCACATATAAAGCTGAAGAGTTCTGTGCGATCTCTCTCACAGTCAACAAGTCTCAGTAGATGAACTCACCCACGTCCATCCAATGATAATGGCGAGGCAATGTTGGAATCACTCACGACACAAACTCACTTTCTCCAGTCCCGTTCAATCCCCACGAAACAACGTCTAGTCGAGCTGCATCCAGTGATGAAATGCAAGAGGTGTCGGGTCCCAAACGAATTTAGGACGAGTTCACAACGAACTTCTTCACATCAGTCACTGTGTGCAAATGTAAATGTCTCTATCTGGTGAACAATCAGCACACACGGAGTTCTCAAGCAATCGCGAAGAGACTAACAGGAAAAATAAATCACTTTAAGCTGTAAAGCAAAATAAAGTGAATAAAATGTTTCCTATAAACGTTTTCCTTTGCACTTTGGGCCTTACATTACAGATAACATAACTGGTCTCCAAAATGACAACAAGTCTCACGCAACCGAGTCACATGCAGCTGCTTCTCTCCATGTGCGATGCCCTCTTCTTCTTCTTCCGCACGTAACTCACGTCATGATGCAACAACAACAATTCCAACATTCATTGGCCAGCAACAAAACACTTGTATTAAACACACTTTTTCACTGGTCATGAACAAAACAAAAATACATAGTTGCATCATATTTTGAAATAAAAACAAAATACATTTTAATTTGTTGTGTTATTTTTACTACTAACTATATTCAACACAATACACATTTTAGGGGTCCCTACAATTATATTTTGAGCCAGTTGTGGAGAGAAAATAGTTAAACAGTCAGATGGGAATTGGGGTAGAGAGCTGAACTGCAACTAAACTATGTTATCAATTCATTTTCTATGACTTTGATCTTCAAAAGAATGCATCTAGCCAATAATCATAAAACGTGCGTATGAGAGAGCGGTAGTGACAGCCTATATGCTGAGGATCACACCAGTTTTCATCCATCGCCACTGGTGGCCTGTGAAAAAGCCAGTTTGCACACACCCAAACATTGTAGATGCCAGCGTTTATGTGATCAATTTATAACATTAAAATGTTCTGGAGACCTGTGTGGTCTAAACATGCCATTCTCTATCTCATTAGGTAGGAGAGTGGCTGAAGAGAGCTTTAGTTATTTTCATAAATAAAGCAAAATGATTGTTCCTCTTTATTATTTACGCTATGACTACACCCTTGAAATAGTAGCATAGGACTCTCAGCTGTGCCTAGAGGTTCTGTTCTTGAAAATCACAAACTCTGTGACAAGGCACAACCCTGGTGGAGCCAAATGCCCACGCAGAAATGACACGCTTGACTTTTTGCTGAGAATACAGATACAGCTCTCACTTATACAAGGACTGGATTGCACCTAGAAATGGCCCTGGAACCCTATACTCCAGAAGCAACCTCACAAGACACCCCAAGGGTCACAGTCGTAAGCCTTCTCCAAGGCTACAAAGCACATTTAGACAATATTTTTGCAAGAGTAAAAAGCTAGTTCACTGGTCCATAACCTATACGGAACCTACATTGCTCCTCCTAAACCTGAGGTTCGCCAGAGCCTCTATTCCAGGTAACCTTTAAGATTAAGCCTACGCTAAGAATTTGTAATTTGAAAAAGTTTGTAATAAACAGCTGCAGTAGCAGACGTAGTAGCAGCAGGAGCATCACCAGTAGTTTTAGTAGTAGTAATACCAGTAGTAATAGTGCAGGGATCAACTTTTAGGTTCACTTGCCCAGTTGAACATTTATTGCAGGTTTTAATTGACCTTGGTATTTTCTAAAAAACTCCACCCAGGCAAATAACATTTCTGGCACTGCTGACCGCATGCTCTTTCCACACCCTGTGCATCAATGATGTAGTGTGAACTACAGTGCAGCACTACATCACAGCTGGATGTCATCACAAGTACAACAGACCACATCTGATCACACCTAGCCATGATGTGGGGTTTGGTCTGACATTCAGCACAGCTATACCTTTCTATCCACACAGATCAGTACTAGATCTAGTGGAGGTAATTTACTCGTAACTGAATGTCAACTGTCCCTAATACAGAAATTAAATTAATGTAGGATGACCTTAAATTCCATTAAAACAACAAATAACTAACCAAAACTACTCAAAAAACACAACATCAGTTACAATATAAACAGAGTGAAGAATGGTGATGCAGGGTTACAGACATTCTGCAGACCTCCTCACTCTGATGGTGTTGTTGGAAGTAGAGAAACACATGATTATAGTGTTACAGAGTGGAAAGGACTATAATCCTTAACATATAACCCTCATGAATGAAATCAAGTCATTTTCAGGCAGAAATAACCTTTTAGTGACAAGGTAGGAGCTGCAATCACTTTTTGGCAAGTGGAAAATGGCCTTTTATGGGTTGTAGGCCTATTGCAGCTTTAAAGATATTTAAACTGGTAAAAAGGACTGGATTGGGTATAATCTAGGGCAGAGCGCAGGTAAAATAATGCAGTCATAAGGATAATTGCAAGAGATTGTTTCTTTATTTCATATATAACCCATCCGTAAATCATGTTAATTACAATCTAGTTTTCAAATGTAAACCACGATATTAGAGTGATATCATGTGATTTTTTTCGTTTTTTATTTTTAATAAATTTGCAAAGATTTCAAACAAACTTATTTCACGTTGTCATTATGGCGTATTGTTTGTAGAATTTTGAGGAAAATAATGAATTTAATCCATTTTGGAATAAGGCTGTAACATAAAATGTGGAAAAAGTGAAGCGCTGTGAATATTTTCTGGATGCACTGTATCAGACAGACAAAAGACACTCTTGAGATCCCAAGATTGTTGAAATATATGGACATTTAACTTGTGCAATTTTATTTTACTATTTCATTTACTGTTACAGATATGTGTGTGTGTATAACCTATATATGGTGTGTCGTCAAAATAACAGATGTTGTAACATATATTACCATGTATGACATTTACTTAAGTCTGTTAATTAGCCTACTTATAATATTCACATTTATCATCATTCATTCATGGTTGCATTTATCTTTCATTTGTGTGCCTAGTAGTTATAGGTTGGAGGTGTGTGTAGTTAAATAAACATTAATTAAAATTTGGTTATTGTGTGTATGAAATATTCTAGTCACTGTTCTGAGACAAGGCCTCTGTAGAAGCTTCTGAGCGAGACTAAATGTATTATTAACTAAATTGATTTTTTTTATTAATTATTATAAATGACTGTGAATATTTTCCCTGTGTTGTACAAATACAATTTAAAGCACAAGGACCTAAACATTGTAAAACTTGGAAGTACCTCAAACTTAACTACAGTACTTAAGTAAATGTACTTAGTTACTTTCCACCACTGATGTTCTACCAAAATATCAAAAGTTACAGGTATATAATATCTCCCTAAAAACTCAACTTGCAAAAGTCCAGATTACTTGAATTACAAAAACGTACTTTATTTCTACTCTGTTCTGGGTTCAGTTAAGAAAATACATACAGTATGTGCATTCACTTAAGTCCTTATCTTCTGTATCTCATAATTAACTCTCTCATCAGTGGTCATCAGTACTATTACGGTCCTGCATGAAGGCTAGATATGATTTAACTATAGACCACTGTAAGCTGTGCCAGAGGCCTCCATGTTCTAAGTTTATTTTGCTTTCCAGTAGAGGACAATGAAAGGTGATGTCTCACTATACCTTTAGTGGCCCCTCCCTCCCCCTATTACCAGACTCAGTCATCTTTGCTGTATCACATTTTGCTGCTGCCACAAATCAACTTCCCTGAGGGGTCATTACAGCTTCATCTCACGACCACTCTACTCTTCCTCCATCATCTGTGATTCCTGTCTTTCCTCTCTCCTCTACCCACCTGTCTGCTCACCATCCATGCAGGTGAGGCAGCGGTCTGCCCTTCTGTTACTGTTTCTGGGACCAGCATCACCATCTGTCCCATCAGGAGCCACTTGTGCCTACTGGACGCCATCTGTTGCCAACACGTCCTTCACCATCACAGACAAGCAGGGCGGAGGGGAGGAAGGAGACACAAGAGGAGAAAAAGACGGAAATGAGGGGGAAGGTGACATGGAAAAAAAGGAATGAGTGAAAATAAAACTGCTGAGAACTGTAGACATTTCTCACTCTGGAGAACCATGTGATCTCTATTAAAGAGAACACTGGAGTTACATCTGTAACTGACATAAGCGCTAATTCGCCATTCAGTGCAATTACACCATTGCAGAAGAGGGAGCAACGAGATAACTTAATGTGAGGAAGGTTATAGTCTCCTCATCGCTCCACACAAATCTGACGTTTTCGTCTCTTCAGTGAAGACTTGAGTGACGTTTAAGTACATTTATTCAATCGGCTTCCATTTGCACTTTTTGTCACTTTTTGTTTTATCAATACACCAACTTCACAGTAGCCAAGTGTAAAATTGTTTTTCTAATATTTCAACTTCTTGAATTTCCACAGGTTTTTATGTGTAAATATAAAATTTGCATAAAAGCAGGTGGATGGAAACTGTCTTATTAGAAGCAGAATACACTGCACAGTTAATTTCAGCAGTAGGTACACTGAATATCGTTCATCTTTCCACCATCAAGACACCTCATTTGTTGCAATACTGTGTGGGTGCCCATCAGCTTAACAATAGTTAAAGATCTCATCCAGACATGTTTTAAAACAAATACTCTGCTTTGAATAATTTGTGTCTGATAATTGACTTCTCGTGGAGAAAAAGAAGTTACCTCATTAAAAATTCTTAAAATCTAAAAAACATCTTCTCCCTCAATGAAACAAAAATCTGAATCTATGCAAATATTGATCATTTAAAAAGTTTAACTGCTGGACACGAGATGTCTCCTACTACTGAAAAGTCCATTCCCAGCGTTTGTGACCTGAAGGTTTCAAGTTTCCACATCACACAAGTGGCATTTGTTTGTTGTTTCTCCTAGAAATTATGAGCAGAAGCTCCTGGACACTTATAAGTCATTGGGACTTAATTTATTCAGCTCAAGTAAGCTATTGCCATATTTTCAATACTGTGACCTCCTCAGTACCACACAAGTGCGTCCTACCGACAGCACAAGCCTGTACTGCAGTGACTGGATACTTACTAAAGCTATTAATGGAAAGATTCCTCCCTTCTCAATGGACGACTTCCACAAATTTCTACAGAAAATTGTAGTCCTGGAAACCAAAATCCACCAGCTAGAAGTAAACGTGCTAGTGAACGGACTATGTGGTAAGAGACACACCGCTAACACGCCACTAATTAGCACCAACGAGACTACCAAGAAACAGGAGGGCTGTATACCGGGTAATAAATCTAAAAGTGGAAGTCCTCCCTGGAACTCTTGGTGCAAAGCCTAGGAGTAAATAATTTCCCTGGGAAATGGGAGGACGAGTAACAGACAGAGCCCATCGCCTGGAGGTTTGTGATGCGACTGGCTGACCTGTATCATCATCCAGGCAGAACGACTCTTCAACCCCTGTTCTTGGTAGGACACAGCCGTGGACAGCTGCAAAAGGGAGAGTTAGCAACAAACCTCCCCAACAATGAAGTGTGCAACTAGAAAACAGATTTGCACTACTGTTCCAGGACCCTGGATCTCCTGATAACCTCTCAACAAGCATTGTGACAAAGTGCAATCAGAATCAGAAATACTTTATTGATCCCCAAAGGGAAACTCTTTTGTTACAGCAGCTCACTGTCACGTCAGTGCACACAGGAATAAAAGTACTAAGCAAAAAATATAATACACTATAATACAGGTGAGATAAATTAAGTACCAGGTGGATATAAGTATAAAATTAAAATAAGTGTGAAGTACAAAGTGGGTTTACCGGTTGATGATAATAATACAGTATAAAGTAATAGTGCATGAACTGTCAAGTTAAGTGTAGTTTAAGATTATAATGAGACAGAGGATATTGCACAGCAGTAATATAAGTATGAATAAATATCAATAATTAAGGAATTTTAAACTGAAAAGAGTATATTGCAGAACAGTATTAACACAGAATATTGCACAATTATGTCAAGTATTCCAGAGATGTAATGATCAATGTCCAGTTTAATGACTTCAGGTCATACAGACTGACACTTAGAGTGAGGAGTTAAAGAGTTTGATGGCCACAGGCAGGAATGACTTCCTGTGGCGCTCTGTGGTTCTTTTTGGGGGGATGAGTCTTTCGCTGAAGGTACTCCTTTGTTTGACCAGCATGTCACGGAGTGGGTGGGAGACACTGTCCAAGATGGCATGTAGTTTGGCCAGCATCCTCCTCTCTGACACCACCGCCAGAAAATCCAGCACCACCCTCAAGCCTCTTTCAGCTTACCCCAGAACGTCTTCCCCCAGTTTCACCTCACTGTGGGTCTTCGGTGTTGGGCACAACTCGAAACTGCCCCGGAGTTGTGGCAGTTAAAAACCTAGAAATTAATTATTGTTTGATTTAATAAAAAAGGTAGGAGCAAACAGAAGTCTTCAGCCTTGAAAAGCAATAATAATAAATAAATAATAATAAAAGGCAACATGTTACGCTGGAACTTGAAATACTGAACCCAGAGGCATAAAGCTAGTGTATAAGTTTTATTTGACACAATTCTTAAATGAGTCTTAAGGGGCACGCAGAGTCTCTGAGTTGGGGCGAACCGTGGATTGAGCCAGGGAAGCGAGGTGGTGGAGTGAGCAGAGAAGCCAGGCAGAGCAAATCCAGAGATGGGAGTGAGTCTAGGTCTAGAGTGAGAGACCAGAGATTCAGGGCTTGCAGAAGTGGGAATGAAGTAGGAGTAGGGTCCAATCCGCAACTAGCTGAAGGAACATGAAACAAGGGTTAACATAAAGCTCAGATAAGGCAACAGAGACAAAAAAGTTTGGATTGAGACTGACTGGTTAGCTGAGTCTACTATCGGGCAGCGTGGTGGAGTTGAAGCCCAGTGTTTGAAGCAGAGTAGATTGGAGAGGATTGGCCACCTGCCAGCCGACACCCATACCTGATCCTGTTGTATGAGTGTCATGCAAGGAAACAGGGAACACAAGGGAATAGGACCCAAACACAGTCTTTGAGGCAGAGCAGAGGCAGTTGAGCAATTTTATTACAAGGGAAGGCTTACACGGATACTCATGCAGGCAGAGGTCCAAATCGGGACGGCAGTCCAAGACAGGTAAACAAATCTGACAAGGAGCAGGCCAAGTACAAATATCCAAAAATCCATGCAAGGTCAACAAGGAACAGAAGAAAAGTCCAAAATGAACAGAAGGGAAACCACGTGCAAGTGCAAATGACGAACTGACACTGAACAAAGACAAAAACCTGGACTAAATACACTTAGGTAGGGGAGACAACGAGACACAGGTGAAATTAATCAAGGCGGGGCCAACAATCTAAACTGGACGGAAAGCAAACAAAGACAGGAAGTAAAACAACAAGACACACGAGGAGAGGAGAACACAAAATAAACAGGAAACAGGACAAAACCCCAGAACTATGACAGATCCCACTCCTATAATCAAGCACAGACACATAGCACACACACAGAGAGAGGGAGATACAGACTCCTGGCTATGAGGAAGCAGAGGGCATGAGATAGCAAAGTGAAAATTCTTCAGCCTTAATTTAAAAGAACTGAGAGTTGCAGCAGACCTGCAGTTTTCTGGGAGTTTGTTCCAGATATGTGGAGCATAAAAACTGAACGCTGCATCTCCATGTTTAGTTTTGACAGAAAGCAGACCTGTTCCAGATGGCCTGAGAGGTCTGGATGATTCATAATGTAGCAGAAGATCAGAAATATACTTTGACCCTAAACCATTCAGTGCTTTATAAACCAAAAGCAGTATTTTGAAATCAATTCTTTGACAGACAGGAAGCCAGTGTAAAGACCTCAGAACCGGAGTGATGTGATCCACTTTCTTGGTCTTAGTGAGGACGTGAGCAGTTCTGAATCAGCTGCAGCTGTCTGATCGATTTTTTTGAGAGACCTGTAAAGAAACCGTTACCAGTAGTCGAGTCAACTGAAGATAAATGCATGGACGAGTTTTTCTAAATCCTGCTGAGACACAAGTCCTTTAATTCTGGATATATAATTCAGGTGATAGTAGGCTGACTTTGTAATTATCTTAATGTGTTGTCTGCATAATTATGGTAATTTATTTTGTTGTTTTCCATAATCTGAGCCAGTGGACGCATGTAGCAAGATGTTAAACAGAAGAGGCCCCAGAATAGAATCTTGGGGAACTCCACAGGTAACTTTTGTCCACTCAGATGTGTAATTACCTACAGACACAAAGTAGTCCCTGTCCTTTAAGTAGGATTCAAACCAGTACTGTGCCAGAAAGTCCCACCCAGTTTTCCAGTTGGTCTAATAATGTTGTGGTCGACTGTGTCGTATGCTGCACTGAGATCCAATAATACCAAAACTGAAATTCTGCCACTGTCTGTGTTTAAGTGATGGCACTGCAGAATTTAACAAGAGCAGTCTCAGTGCTGTGGTGTGCTCGAAAACCTGACTGGAAGACTTCAAAACAGCAGTTTAATGCCAGCTGTTGAAAGACAGCTTTTTCAATGATTTTACTTAAAAACGGGAGGTTTGATATGGGCCTCCATTTCTCAGTTCTAAATTACAAATGCAAAGTCTCTCTTTATAGATATAATGAACCAGGAGATTTGTTTTTTGCCTTTACAACTCTTTTTTATATTCTTACCAGCGTGCCATTTTTTCATGGAGATCTTTTCTTACCAGACAGCCTTCACCTTAGTGGGTGCAATGGCGTCAATAACATTTGTAATTTTAGAATTGAAATGATCTACAAGTTCATTGACTGTGACCAAGAGAGGGCGGGTGTGGAAGAGTGTAGCAGAATCGTGCTACCGTGAGTTCCCTTGGCTCTGAGACACACGCTGAGACCACGTTTTCAGGCAATATTCTTTATTCTTTTTCTCCACACACAATCTTTCCTTCTAGCATCAGCCGTTCCTCCGACCACACCTGTGCTTCTTCCTCTGTGTCCAGAAAAGCCAGCCTCCCTGGCTAACCATACCCACCTCCACAAAGAGAAAACCTGAATAAATATTTCACTGGTGTTTTGTGATTACCTCTGTTTGAACATTTGTGTGCACGGAGACAGCACTCTCAAAGAAAACACATGAATGATCAGAGCAACATCAGTCACCACAATCTTAGAAATGTTCAGACCCTTGGAGATGATGAAGTCCAGTGTGCCCCTTGTTGTGTGTGGACTTCGTCACATGCTGAGTCAGTCCATAGTTATCAAGAACACAACACAGTTCTTTACTCCCTCTTTCCTGGGGGTTGTCAACATGGATGTTAAAATCACCAACAATAACTACACAGTCAAAGTCAATACAGATTATATACAGCAGTTCAGAAGTCATCAAAAAAGTTTGCACAGTATTTAAGGTGAGCAGAGAAACTTTCCCCCTTTCAGCAGATGAATGTGAAACAACTCACACACATCCATCATTCTGCTCAATTTTATTTATTGTTAAAGTTTATTTATATAGCGCCAATTATCATTACCAGGTTTTGATCTTGCTTCATAGGACAGACTATACTGTAGACATTTAAATATATGTCAGGAAACTTCTAATGTCCACAGACCACTGACTGCCTGGTACATCATATATATTACAATCAATGAATTCTTATTTTTCTTATTATTATTATTATGGTAATTAGGTCTTTCTGTGATCTTCAATTCAGTTTTATTTATATAGCGCCAATTCATAACAGAAGTTATCTCATTGCACTTTTCCTATAGAGCAGGTAAAAACTTCCAGGGAAGCACAACCTACAATTTTAAAATAATAATAATGTAATGGTAGTGGTAATATTAATATTAATGAATTAATAATAATAATAATAGGAATGACAGTCATAGGAATAATAATGACAATAATAGTAACAGAGCCAATAACAACAACTGTAGTAGCAGTTGTCGAGCAGGAACACGGGGGCAGCAGGTGGCCCACAACCACAGATCCAGACTCTGAGGCTCCAGAAGTTGAAGTTAGTTGAAGAAAGTCGATAGGAGCAAAGCAGTGAAAATATATATCAGGTTTTACAGTTGTTTCTAAGGTCCCTTTGTGAAGATTTTTTTCTCCACTAGTTAAAATTTTATTATTAAAGAAGCTCATGAAGGTGTTACTACTAAGGGCTATAGGAATACATGGCTCATTAGAGCTGTGACTCTCTGCCAGCCTGGCTACAGTGCTGAAAAGAGACTTGGGTTGTTGTTATTTTCCTCTATTAATGATGAGTAGTAAACCGCTCTGGCATTACGGAGGGCCTTCCTATATGTTTTAAGACTATCTTACCAGACTAAACGAGATTCTTCCAGGTTGTTGGAACGCCATTTCCATGTTTTCATGATGTTGATGCTCAGTGAAACCAAATTGAACCTCTCTAAATCAAATTTAACCCTTTAAGTTAACATGAGACACATGTAGCCACGTTGTGAAACAAAGTTATGATACACTAATGCAAACACAGAAATAAACAAACAAACCACAGCCAGAGCTGTAGATACAGGCATTGTCTTGTTTTTCCATTTTTTCATTTAGTGTTCAGTTCAATAAGGTATTTATTACATGTTATAAACACTTAAGATTTCAGCACAACTTTGCTCTAATCCATCACTTAGTCACAGATTACCTGTAATAGAATTAACTTTGTTAGGTTTAGTTGGGTTTCTAATGGGGTATTTACATGTGAATTATAGACTTCAGATGGTGAAATCATTTTCTATTTGCATGCTAACACACAAAACTAAGATGGTGAACTTTATCGCAAGACACAACAAATGAACATGGCATGCTAAGTGCTACTCATCATCTTGTTCGTCCAAAATAACCTGATAAATAGACATTATTTTTTATTCGATCTCCGCTCTCTGAAGTCAGCATTAAGCAAATGTCTACCCAAGAATGTAAAACCAGGCAGTAGTTTTTCAGCATCATTTTGAGACAGGATGTGCCTGATTTTTGCAATGTTGCGTAGGTGAAAGAAGGCAGTCCTTGAAGTTTGTTTCATGTGGGAGTTAAAGAATAAATCCTGATCAAAAATAACTCCTTACGGTGGTGCTGGAGGCCAGGCCATCTAGAGCAACAATGTCTTTAGATAATGTCTCTCTGAGGTGTTTGGGGCCAAGTACAATAACTTCAGTTTTGTAATGTAAAACCAGGCAGAGAGCAAAGTCGCAGAAGAAACAAGACCACAAGTCTGCTGTCACAATGGACTCATCAGAGGACATTCCAGAAGAAACTCCACGGTAGGCTCAGCGTCTGTATTCGGAGATACAAAAAGGGATTTGGGAATAAATTTGATATTCTCCAGAAGTCTATCCAGACAATGAGTAAAGACACCAAAGCTTCACTCAACAGAATATCCAATGCTGAGAAACACATAAGTACCCTATAACACCAACCCAACCCCAACGGTTTAACGGTAAAACAACTGTCCAAAGACGTGAAACGTTTGTATGAATGGCTTATTGATCTCGAGAGCAGCGAAAGAAGGAAACATCAGACTCACTGGACTGAAGGAAGGCACTAAAGCAGGGGACCTGGACAGCTTCCTAAACTAAATATTAATAAAATTCCTAAAATCTGCAATTTAAAGTACTCCTGTCGTAGTGCACGATCTAAGAACCCCAAATGCAAAACATAATGAAACAGAGCTGGGTTTAGTTAGTAACAGTCTTTATTATATGTTATAATAACTGTGCGGAAGTCTGGCGTAGTTTCCTGTAGACTCAAAGGACGCGGCCGGTCCGGGTCGTGGATGACGCGGTGACGGCCGGACGGAGACAGGGCAAGCAGGCTCTGGCCTGGCTGGTGTAGTGGGATGTGCTGAACCGACCAGGCAGCGGATCCGTGGGGTGAATAGGTCGGACCCGAGAGGCAGCAGACTCAGGAGGTGAGGTTGACAGAGCAGGCGAGGCAGCTGGTTAGTGCAGCGTGGCAGTTGGTGTAGGAAACAGTCTTGCAGAGATCCGAGGGGAGACTGTGGCCGAGATCACCGGAGGAGAATAGCTCTGTGACAGAAACAGACAAGGTTACAACGAGGCAAAAAACTAGAGCGTACTGTTCACTTAACTTGGTCAAGGTGGGGACATAACATAGGTTTCATACAAGTGTACAGAGACGATCTGGCGCTGGTAGTGTAGTAGAGCCTGGTAGATATGCTGTGGAGACTGATGAATGATTGATGTCAGGTGTGCCGGTGATCAGCAGCAGACGGGAGACCAGGAAGCCAGGCCAGAACACACAAACACACACACACTAACAGCAACGAATAGGGGACACCCAAGAAACACAAGGAGAGGAAAAGCACACTAGAGCACACAGGGATCAGGGGGGAAACAGAGGCTAACTATAACAACTCCGGGAAAGCTAGATTTGGGACATCACAAATCCGAAAGCCAATCCCAATGCCACCGGCAAAGAAACCTGAAACCTTCAACCTTGTCAGTACAGAGCGAGAATTTGCAGTTTAAGTTAGCTTAGTGAAAGTTTTGACAGCAAACATGGTAGAGTGTGCAGTTTTTGGATTCAAACCGGACCCTGGAGCTTCCTTAAACTATCTACTAACATTACGTAATAACAATGAGAACGCACTGTAACATCATAGCAAATATTATTGTATGTTTCACAACCACTAACACTGTCAGCCACCGCCAGTTACAACTAAACAACATAAACAAATAAAAGATGCTAACTACACTTACCATTCCGATACGTCTGCTAGTTGTCGATATTGGTGCACAGAAGAGTCCTTATCTGAGTCTGACTGAGGCTCAGACATGTATGGCTGAATCTCTCCGATTCCTCCGTTTCTTCTAACTCTAGCCATCTTGACGCGTCGCGCACCGCGTTAGTTTTTTTTCACTCGCTTTTTGCTAAGTCCTGCCCTACTGTGCTGTGATTGGATGCTAGCTGTGAGCTTGGCAAATCCTTTTGTCGACACTGTCAGTGTACAAACCACTGCTGACATTGACGTTAATGTAATAATAATACAAATATAACCTTGGAAAATAGCAACATGGGGCACCAAATATGATGAATTTACTGTTTATCAAAGTGTTATTGAGTAATGGGAAGCGTTAATTGTGAAGTTAAGTTTTTATTAACCTGCCGAGGGCGATTTGCTCCCAAAAAACGCAACACAGAAGAATCAAAATAGAAAAGTATAGTAATTAAATAAACAATATTAAGTAATATTAAAATTAAATTGACATTTTAAAATCTATTTACAGAATGGAGTAGTAATAGTTTTGAAATGGGATATAAAACTGGAAATGAAATATTGACTGTACAAAGGAAATATGGACTGTGCTATGGACAAAGAAATGAAGTGTATGAAATATATGAAGGTGACAAGAGCAAAAATTCAATGTGACATGTGCATAAATAATTAAATTATGTAACAGTGGAGGTTGAATGCGATGCACAATATAAAGTCCAGTTTGATGATATATATGAACATGACAAGTGCAGGGATTAAATGAGAGGATGGGTGGGGGGAGGCTGGTTCTCTTCAGGCGGTGGAGGCAGTGGAGACACTGTTGAGCCTGCTTGGTCAGGGAGGTGCAGTTACATGGCCAGCTGAGGTCACCAGTCCTGACTTGCTCCACGCAGGATCTTTTGATCAGAAGACGGTGGTGGGCAGCGTAGGCCTTCATTAAGTCAATTGTCATGTCTTTCGTCTTATCGATGTTGAGAGACGGGTTGTTTTCTTTACACCTGAGTGCCAGCCGCTCCACCTTGCCTCTGTATGCTAAATGACTGGATTTGAGAATGATTTCATTCAATTATTATGCCAACATTTTGATGCATCATAAAATCTTACTCTACAATTTGATATGATTCAATTAATTACATCAACACTTGTAACAATTCTACAAATGTACAGAGTGTGATTTGTAAAAAGTAATTAATTGTGAAATGTGATGCATCAATTTTATTTACACGCCTGTTCAGTGCCATTTAAAAAGAAAAAAAAGTTGTGGGTTTTCCTACAAAAATAAGTAAAACAATAAATCAGGTATTGAAATTGAAATGGAGAGCATGAGTACTTCTGCTTTATTGTATCTTCTTCTAGCCTATTACTTGCTTATAATAGCAATACATTTTACATGTATTACCCTTGGTTAATATCTGCAGTTAATGTTAGCTTAATAGATAATATTAGTGTAGCGGCTGCAAGGAGTGACCCATGCTCTAAATGTCAGGACAGAACTAACTCATTTCAGTTTTCAACTCTGGACGTGTGCTTGTGACAGCATGTTTCACAACTAGATGATCAGTAAACTGTTTTTTCATGATGTCTTTCTCTTCCTAGAGTTAATAAGCAATGAAAATTTGGAAAACAGGTCTTCACAGACTACAGCCTGTGGCAGAGTGGAGCCAGGCAACTTAACTGAGGCGAATGATGAGCACTGTGATGAGTTTATAAGAAGTTATCCGTCTAGCCTTTTTTCTTCTGAGCAGTTTAGGACATCACTTTGAATGCCTTGCTCAAATGTTTGATTCCCAGATTGAGATTTTGAATTTCATGACTAGAATAAAAGTATGTTTTAATGATTGTAAATTGCATTTGTATTAGATTGGTGATAGAGAGTCCTGATGAAGTAGTGCAATGCTAGCTACCAGGGCATTTTGGAGACTTGGGTCAATAAAGCCTTAGGTTTGGGTATTGGAGATGAGGTGGAGACATGTTCAGAGCCTGGAATTTCACAGCCTCAAAGAAACCGAATGCAGCATTACGGCAAGACCGAGACCAGATATTGAATTTCTTGGCAGTGCTGCTGCTTTCTGTCTGTGTCTTAAAGATACAGAAAGTAGAATCAAAACATTTTTTTAATTCTACTTTTACAATTTATTTTAGTTATTTGGTCAATATTTAGTTTGATGTATGTCTAAGTTGTGAACTCACCTATTTTCTTCACTTATTTCGAAAAGCTAAAAATAACTAATTATTTTCATGTAAACAAGAATTAATGCCCATCAAGCTTTAAACAAAATGGAGGCTTGCTATTATTGCCATGACAGAGATGTGGTTTGATAAAAACCTCACTAAATCGGGGCATTGAATAGTTATTAACAGATTTGCTGTGCCCCTTTTTCCCACAGATGTCTCGATTTCTAAGTCAAACAAATTGAAGTGCTCTGTTGGTGAGGGTAAGCAACCAGGTGGCATTTCAGTCATATTGGTTGCCAATAACTTTGCACTTAAAAACTATTGGCCACAAGGAAAAGATATTCTTGTACAGTTATTTTTTTTATAATAACGCTTTTTACGCTTTCTAGACCAGCTGTATATTTTGATGGATACCTTTCACCTGGTCTTGTCCCAGCACTTCAACATTGCTAAGCGTGCAAGATCCTCTGCTGAATGTCAATGTGTTCTTTCACCCTCAAAAAATTCTAAATATTTTATTGGATGACCTGCAATTTTCTGATGTTAAACTCTGACAAAACTTAAGTTATTGTACTTGGCCCCAAACACTTCCGAGACACGTTATCTAAAGATATAGTTGCTCTAGATGGCATTGCCCTGGTCTCCAGCAGCACCGTAAGGAACCTCAGAGTTATCTTTGATCAGGATTTATCCTTTAACTCCCACATGAAACAAACTTCAAGGACTGCCTTCTTTCACCTACGCAACATTGCAAAAATCAGGCACATCCTGTCTCAAGATGATGCAGAAAAACTAGTGCATGCATTTGTTACTTCTAGGTTGGACTAATGCAATTCCAGAATGCAGGGTTACTTGTGGTTCCTAGAGTCTCCAAAAGTAGAATGGGAGCCAGAGCCTTCAGTTCTCAAGCTCCTCTCCTGTGGAATCAGGTCCCAATTTGAGACTTAAGACTTTCCTCTTTGATAAAGCTGATAGTTAGGGCTGGCTTGGGTGAGTCCTGAACCATCCCTTAGTTCTGCTGCTATAGGCCTAGCCTGCTGGGAGACTTCCCATGATGCACCTCTTTCCTCTCTCCTTCTCTCCCTCTGTATGCATTTTTTTCTCATTACTGCATGTTACTAACTCGACATCTTCTCTCTCCCATAGTTCTGTGCTTTCTCGTTTCTCTCCTCTCTCCTTTCGCTTTCAGCAGGTATTTCTACCTCCGGAGCTGCAGAGACTGGATCTGAAGATGTGGGCTACTTGTTCCTGCTCGACAACTGCTACTACAGTTGTTGATATTGGCTCTGTTACTAATACTGTCATTATTATTCCTATAGCTGTCATTCCTATTATTATTATTGGTATTTGCATTGTGCCTCCCTCTATTATTGAAATGGCACTATATAAATAAAATTTAATTGAATTATTTAAGGTATCTCACTTTTGACTTTCAATGGTGAAAAGGAAAAAGATAAAGAAACATCTATTGATACACAGAACAGAGGAAAACTTAATTGGCATCTGTAAACTTAACACCATACAGCCTGACCATGTACAATATATCTGTCTAGTGGTAGCAGTGGTGCTATCAATGGATGAAACCAGACGCAATTGTACATCAAAACCTACGCCATAGTATCTAAAGCGGGTTTGACATAAATCCCGTACATCAAGTATAAATCCAGTTAAACCAAGGTTGTTACTTCAATAACTAACATAATGGCAACTGTAAATACTTAAAGGATAGGTTCAGGTTATTTTAAGGCTTGGAAGATTTTGTCATCAGAACTTGCCATTGTAAACCCAGAGAAATATGAGGCTCTAAGAGAAGCATTAAACAAGAAGGATAGTCTTGTTGCTTTTGCTAAGATTTGCTCGTGTTAAGGAGCCTCATTATGGACCGGGAAAAAATGGTTTGCTTCTTGATATAAACAAGAGTTTTTGTGTGTGTTTACTTTAGTGATGGGAAAACATTGATTTTTAAAACTTATAAAAACTTAAAAATATTGGTGAGAAAAAAGTGTTCATGTTCACAAAAATAATTTCCATTGACATTTTGTTACTAGCCTTTTATTCCATCATTCTCTATCGTGGTACACTCCCCTTCTTTCAATTACACCACCTAGATTTTAAGTTAAAATTGGCAGGAAAGGAAAGGAAAGCAAAAAAGTCTGTCAATCAGATAAAAATATTAATTACAAAAGATTGTTGAACACACCAGGTTTGATAAAAAGTTAAAAATAATTAATATAACTAAAACCAATGGGCATGGATACTGAAAGTATGGATACTACTTAAAGTAATTTAAAAAAAGAGAATCTAGAATATTGCCTACCAATTACTAAAAGTCCATTAAAACAAAAGGTCATTAAAAGCAGACTGAGTCTTAAAATTAGAGATAAAACATCTGTCCCACTCTGTACTACGGCGGTCGTTACGATGTTAAGACGTAGAACGCCTTTCAGCCTGCAGTGTAGTACTGCTGGGCCTTCTCCTGACTGCCGTAGAAAGGCACGCCCTCAGGAACGCTAGAGAGATGCATCACACTGTCAGTAATCACACACACCTGGTTCCAGTGTTGTGCAGGTTCACACTTCACATAAGCTAGCTCAAAGTTCAGTTAACACAGATTAAAATGAACTAGTTCACGTTCATTTCTGCCGGGGGTTTTTCCTTTACAAAATGGTAATTGTCACAGCTGAAACCGATTGACTAATTATCCTCTCCCAAAATATTCAGTAGCATGCTGCACCTGGGAGAAGAAACTCACACACACCGACCAGCGCCACATGGCTGGTCTCCCTGTGCAGAGAAGCACGGGCAAGGAAGCCGCTGAACCAGCGCTGGAGCTGGGCAGCAAAAGAGGCGCAGTCAGGAGAAGTGGCATGGATTATGTAGAAAGATTGTGTGTTAAACAATAAATAAAGAACATTACCTATAAGCCGAGCATCAGAGTGTATTTCCAGAGCCAAGGGACTCACGGTAGCGCCAACTCGCTACACAGACAATCCATAATCAACTGTAGGAACAGGCAGATCAACAAAGAAATACATGCAAAGAAAATGTAAGGCAAACCAACATGCACACAACAACCTTTTGTGCGCATGCGCCAGCCCGCATGCTGCCCGTTGCTGTAGCTCCATCTCGTCATCTTCTGACCTGTTTTTATAGTGTTTTATAGTGTATTATATTTTTTGCTAGTACTTTCTCCTGTGTGCACTGACGTAAAGGCGACCTACTGTAACAAAGAGTTTCATTTCGGGATCAATAAAGTATTTCTGATTCTGATGATTCTGATGCAAAGCAAATCTTACAAATCTAACCCTAACCACAAGCAAGATAAAAGCAGTAACTCAAAATGCATGTAAATAATACAAACCAACAAAATCAACCCAAAACCATACACACATAATGTTTAGTTTTATAAATGTCTGCTGTGTTACATTTACACAAAATCACATTTTTATATATTTAGCAATTAAAATTCCACCACCTGTCTGCCAGAAGGCCACTGGACACTGGCGAAAACATGTGGGCAGGTGCTGCTTTCACTTGCACACAGTGAATCTGTGGTCTCTACTGAAAGCAATGGCCTTTCCCTGTTTGATGTAAAAGCATGATAAATGACAAAGCAAGAAACTAATTACTACCCTTTGCGCAAAGCACAGCTAATTAAGCTTTACATATATTGGGTAAAAAGCCTCCTGGCCACCACGGTAATAGACTTAATTCAACTAAATAAATGGAAAACTATTTAAATGGGGCAAAAATATGCCATGCAAAAATAAATACTCTGCCACAATAGCAGTGGTGGCCTAAAGATTAGAGAAGCGGGCTTGTGATCTGGGGGTTAAGGCCTGAACATCACTGCATTCACACACTTACAGCTAATATGATAACTCCTCATTTCCTTGAAAGTGCAACATGCTGAAAAGTAAAAATGTTCCTCAGTAGAATAACACTCAGTGTATTTATACAGCACCTCTATTGTACAGATATTTGCTTCTTGGTTACCCTGCATGCTTAAAAGAAATCATATGAGGAAAGCAACATGTGCTTCCTGGCTTAAATTTAGTTTAGTTGGCACAAGAAGTACAGAAGGAAGCTGGAGCAGAAACTCCAGCAGAACAACATAAGAGAGGTCTGGAGCGGCATGAAGAGCATCACTGGCTTTAGACCAAGCAGAGCAGTTGAAGGCAGTTTGGACAGGGCCAACAAACTTAATCTGTTCTTCAGATTCAACACACCGGCTCCTGCTCATCCCCCCTCTAACTCAGCTGCTGTCAGCCCTCAAGCTCCTCTGAGTCCACTGCTCCCCCCTCCTCCATCTTCCTGGGAGAGTCCTACTCCCCCCTCAACTGGCTCTCAGGCTAACGGCCCTCTTCACACTGATGTCTCCCCCCCTCCCCCACCTGTAACCTCTGCTGTGTGCCTGACTACTGACCAGGTGAGAGGACAGCTGATGAAACTCCCCTCTTGGACCCCCTTCAGTTCACCTACCAGCCCCGGCTGGGAGTTGAGGACGCCATCATCTTCCTGCTGAACCGCATTTACACCCACCTGGACAAGCTGACAAGCACGTTGAGGATCATGTTTTTTGATTTCTCCAGTGCTTTCAACACCATCCAGCCAGCACTGCTGGGTGAGAAGCTGGCAGCGATGCAGGTGGATGCCCCCCTCGTGTTCTGGATTGTTGACTACTTGACTGGCAGACCACAGCATGTGCATCTGCAGCGCTGTGTGAGTCCTACCACCTTCAGAAGTTTTCTGATGATTCTGCTGTGGTGGGAAGTATTAGCGGTGGTGATGAGACTGAGTACAGGGCTTTGGTGGGGAACTTTGTCTCATGGTGCGAGCAGAACCATCTAGAGCTCAATGCAACAAAGTCTAAGGAGCTGGTTGTAAACCTACGAAGGGCCAAGGCACCAGTCACCCCGGTTTTCATCCAGGGGGTCAATGTGGACATTGTAGAGGATTACAAGTACCTGGGAGTACACATGGACAATGAACTGGACTAAGAACACGTAAGCTCTTTACAGGAAGAGCCAGAGCCGCCTCTATTTTCTGAGGAGGCTGAGGTCCTTCAACATCTGCTGGACAATGCTGAAGATGTTTTATGAGTCTGTGGTGGCCAGTGCTATCCTGTATGCTGTTGCATGCTGGGGCAGCAGGTTGAAGGTAGCAGACACCAACAGACTCAACAAACTGATCCAAAAGGTCAGTGATATTGTTGGGGTGGAGCTGGACTCTGTCGATGGTGTCAGAGAGGAGGATGCTGGCCCAACTACATGCCATCTTGGACAGTGTCTCCCACTCACGCCGTGACATGCTGGTCAAACAAAGGAGTACCTTCAGCGAAAGACTCATCCCCCCAAAAAGAACCACAGAGCACCACAGGAAGTCATTCCTGCCTGTGGCCATCAAACTCTTTAACTCCTCCCTCTAAGTGTTAGTCTATATGACCTTAAGTCATTAAACTGGACATTGATCATTACATCTCTGCAATACTTGACATATTTGTGCAATATTCTGTGTTAATACTGTTGTGCAATATACTTTTTCAGTTTAAAATTCCCTAATTATTGATATTTATTCATACTTCTATTACTGCTGTGCAATATCCTCTGTCTCATTATAATCTTAATAAGCTACACTTAACTTGAGTTCATGCACTATTATTTTATACCGTATTATTATCATCAACCGCTAAACCCACTTTGTACTTCACACTTATTTTAATTTTATACTAATACCCACTTGGTACTTAATTTATCTCACATGTATTATAGTGTATTGTATTTTTAGCTTAGTATTTCTATTCCTGTGTGCACTGATGTGATTGTGAGCTGCTGTAACAAAAGAGTTTCCCCTTGGGGATAAATAAAGTATTTCTGATTCTGATTCTTACACTGGTTTCCAGCAGGCAGTGGTCAAAACCAGGGAATCAGTCCAACTAGGCAAACAAATCCGACAGGGAGCAGGCAAAATTCAAAAGTCCATAATCAAGACAAGGTCCAAGGGAACAAAGAATCAATCCAACAGAACTCACAGGTAAGAAATGCCGGGATGCTTGACATGGGAACAAAGTACAACCAAAATGCACATGACAAGGAAGAACGATCCGACAATGAACAACGGAAAAACCCCAGACTAAATACACTGAGGTAGGGGAGACAACAAGACACAGGTGCAATCAATCAAGGCGGGGCCAACAATTTAAACTGGAGGGAACGCAAACAAAGACAGGAAGTAAAGACAGGAAGTAAATCCACAAGACACACGAGGAGAGGAGAACACTACAAAATAAAACAGGAAACAGGACAAAACCCCAAACTAATGACAATACTTTTACTTAGGAATGTGTGTAAATATAAGCACAGCTCTGACTATACTTACGCACAGTATCTAGTGGTAGAAAAGGAAAACTGCAAATAGAAAGTATTGTAAGTGTCACCCAGCATGCATTAAACAATCTCAACATTCACATATGTTCTGTATCGTCTTTGATTAATAATTACTCAATTATTAATTTTGTCTAGTTAGAAACAGACCTGTAGCCTAATTTGTGTCAAACCCTATAAAAGACATGTGACATGTATTTGAAAATGTAACATGGCTCATATTGCATTACTGGAAGATTTAGCAAACCCTGCGCTCTGTAGAGAGCACGCTGATCTGTTTGGTGAGAGCACGGAATGGCTTCTGAGTTGGTACCGCTTCCCAAAACAGATATTGCTCAGTTAATGCCATGATTTGGGACCTATGTTGGAGCAAGAAACTAAATGCACGAAAGCCATTCCTGTGCACATACAAGTCCTGTCCACCCTGGGGTTTTTGGCCACTGGCACTGTCCAGCGCGAGGTTGGAGATATATAGGGCATTTCCCAGCCCTCAATGAGCAAGATTATGCCAGCAGTGTTGGCTGCCATAATTTCCCCCGGCCTGAACAACATCCAGTTCCCTTACATTAATCCACAGGGGATTTGATGCCTTCGCTGGATTTCCAAATATAATATAAGCAATGGACTACACCCACTTAGCAATAAAAGCACCATCACACAACAAATTGAATTATGTCAACAGAAAGGGGGTTTATTCCATTAATGTACAGATAATCTGCAATGCACATTTGGCCCTGTTAAACATTGTTGCCAGTGGCCTGGAGGAATGCATGACTCCTTCATTCAGCAGAACAGGTAACAGGTCTGCCCATTAGCTGAGCTTAGAAAAATAAGAGAAGCATTTATTTTGCAGCATGGTGACAAAATGACTGAAATCACATTATTAGTTAACAGTCTAAGGTTTATTAACCATTTAGGTTGCACATGAAGCAATTTGTTTAGTGTTTCATTTATTTGCATTAATACAGTACATAGGAAATTTTTGTCAGTTGGTCCTTTATTTCAGTTATTGCTTTAGTCATGTGGTATGGACAGGCCTTGCTCCTCCTGAGTGACTATGGGACTGGGCAAAGTTTCTGAGTTATTTAAGAAAATATATTTTCACATTAATGTCAAATTTGGTTTAAAACCTAAATAATTATTTCATGGTTAGTCTGTCATCTAAAATTATTTTCTCAAAATAAACATTTGCAAACAGAGTGGTTTGTTCCTTTTACTGTCAGTCTGGATGTTCGACAGTCCAGCTTGTTCCATGAGTACAGCATCACTGTCTACATGTTCAATGATGCCAGAGAGAGCTGCATCACCAATGATCCTGGCAATTCGTGTTTCCAAAAGGTGAGAGTTGCTGCTGTGCTCTGTCTTGCACCAGTTGCACAAATGTCTTGCTTATGTGCAGTGACACATTTTGAGTTTAATATCAAACCTTTTTTTTTTTTTTTTTTTTTTTTACTTCTGACAAAGATGTCTCCTCAGATCCTACAGAACTGCATTTGTTACCTTCTCCCACACAGCATTTTTTCTTTTGTTGGTTATACCCGCACTAAGTGAACTAATCAATAGCTTTTAGTTTGATTCAACTTTGGCAACAAGCACCTCAATTTCTGCTGCAGAAAAGTTGCTTTTCTTTGCTCTCTTTGCCATTATTCTGGTGAGGAAAAAACACCATTTTCATGTTTACTGCGGATTCCCACAAAACCAAACTAAAACAGGAAATCAAGACTGAAATAATAGCATCTGTATTCACAGTTCAATAACAGCAACCAGGCTATTTACAATATACACCAGTACTCACATTACCCTAGATCAGTCAGTCAGTGGTTAGTCAGGTTTGCAGCATCGGCGACTCCAGAGACACAAGTTAACCACAAGTTGGCTACAGTAATACAGACTTTACAATGCGATCATATGCCGAGGATAAAGCTGGCGGATCTCTCCTCCACTGACCAACAAACACTAGCAGCTCTGACACACAGTGGGTCTGCACCATTACCACGCCGGTATACGCCTGTGGTACACCGAGTAGGCGGAGTCGGCACACCATTTAAAAAGGTGCCTAAAGCCTGGTTTAAGCTTGACTCAGCATCCCTGGTGTGAGGGATTATATCATTGCACCTTTCACGTAGAATAGCCTGTGTGTATACTAACTTGCACACCAAGTGCTCAAGCTGTAAAGACTGACAATTACACCTTGAGGTGGATGGCCAGTCCACACCTTTTACTTGAAAAATCATCAGCGCCGGCTTATAGGCTGCCTTGTCTAGGTAGTTCTTAGACGAAAACACAGACAGCACCCAAAAACAACTTCACGGTTAGTTAAATGTACACAGTGCAGTGGATACACATCGCCTCTATCCTGATTGACAGGTCGCTACCACGGCAGGTCAAAGGTAGCCCTGCCTTAAAGCATACCCTGCTTTATCATCTATTTTACTCACAATGTGACCATAATTTACAAAAATTTTTGTGACCATAAACTCATTAGGAAAGTGTTACCACTAAGTATTAGAAAGAATGCAGGTTTAAGGCTTTTCCACATTGGCTTCACTTTTCAGCCCCGGAGATTGCCGCTTGGCACACATAAGCAATCTACTCAGCGAACGAGTAAGAGAGAGAGATTGATTCATGTTGATTCAACATTACCTATACAACACCACCATAAAACTCTGATTAGCCTACGGCATGCATTTCAAAGACCAGCCAACAGACCTGAAAAACAACAGCCAGCTTATAATAGGCTACAATATACTTTATTATATAGCCCAGAGAAACGTGTAGTAAAAGTCAACATTAAGCAGGCAACGAATTTGCTCATTTAGCAGCATCATCATAAGAAGAGTTAGGCATAAAGATAGTAATGCCAATATGCAACAGCAAGACCAAACCAAGTCAAGTTCATTCTGCGTCTCCCCGTTGCATCAAACTCCTGCAGAATGGCCTCCGCATCAACTAAACAGTCATCGTATTCCTGAGCTACGTCTTCAAGTGATGTAAACAGCTGAAGGAGCGGATATCAAAGAACTTACGGAGGTGTTTCTTGCTGCTACTGTTGCTCAATAACACTGTAAGCTCTTTGGGGAGGCTGTAATGAAGTTCACTATTTCTTGAATAGTGTTAAACATCAGGGATCTTAGTGGAATGCACAACTGCTAGGTTTAACACGTGATTTCTACAGTGCACGTAGACTACAGCAGGTTAAGGTGCTTTGATGTGCGCCTGAACGCCTCATACTTTTCCACTGACATTCCCAGCACCATCATATCCCTGTCCAACCAAATGAGCAGGATCTAAATCCAGTTCTCTTAAAGGTGAGTCATGCGATTCAAATACCATGATATAGAGCGAACATTGACACAGCAAGTAATTTAACTAATGTTAGCTAGTATGTGGGTTAGCAGACTGTCCCTACAGTTGCTGCTGCAAACAGCCAGAGAGGATGACATGGTTTCCCAGAGCCAGCAAACCAGCTCCACACAGTAATATTCACAACTCTCCTGCTACTATAAATATCACAACAACAGCATATCTTGGCAAACTAGAAAGTAAGCTGAATATCCGTGGGCAAGTAATTTAACGTTACCTGACACACAAATCATGGCTGGAATAGTGTTGTGTGGCCCAGTCTGAGCCACTTTGTTTGTATCCCATTTACAGAGGGCTGTGTACAAACACTGGATTTTTTTTCAGCACACACACACTGAACAGACAGCTAGCGGACCATGAGGATATATTCACATGAAAATGCGAAGTACTCGCCTGTTTTCGCATCAAAACTATTCTTACTAGCAGCGATCCAAATTTGCAACAGTTGTGACACTTGTTCAATAAGAGATTGACGCCAGCTCATAATAAAACTCACTTGTGCTTCTTTGGACAAAAACAAAATCAAACAGGTCCGCCATTGTCATTAGGAGTTGTGACGTGACGTTCATTCTGCACAACTTCATTGGTTGATGCCTTTATTCACCATGTGAAAACAAAAAATTGACCTTGTTCCTAAAAAAAAAAAAAACACATCGCTTTTTCACCATGTAATATTCGCATTCTGTGTGAAAGTTCTCATGACAAAAATATATTGACGTGCAAATTAACCGCACTGAAAAAAATGCTCCTGATGTGTAAAGGCCTTAATACTTTAGAATATATATTAATACTATATATTATTTACAAAGTGTTGTTGAATCATACAAAGCAGCAGTTTGTCGTAATACATGATCTAAGGACCCAAATACAGATCACAGGGAAGTGGAGAACTGGATTGTAATAGTAACAGTCTTTATTATAATACGACAATCATAAGTAGATAAGCGCTCTTCCAGAGCAGGCGAGTCCGGTGTATTCCACTGTAGCCAGTAGTGACATTTGTAGACACAGTCCGTGGACAACCGGCTCAGAGGATGGAGAGTGTAGGTTCTGGGTTTGGCTTGTGTAGCATGGCAGGCAGAACAGGCAAGGCAGCTTGCTCGTGCAGCGTGGCAGGTAGAGCAGGAAAAGTAGCTGGCTCGTGTAGCATGGCAGGCAGAACAGGAAGGCAGCTTTGCAGAGATCAGAGAGGACACGGTGGCTGCGCTCACCTGCAGGGAATAACTTGGTGTACAGAGACGATCTGGCGCTGGTTGTATGGTTGAGCCAGGTAGATATACTGAGACTGATTAAATGATGAATGTCAGGTGTGCCGGTGATCAGCAGCAACAGAGTGCTGGAGGAGACTGGTTTCAGTTGGGATACGTGGAAAGTGGGGTGGACTCTCATGGAGCAGGGTAGTTTGAGCCTGACTGCAGAGGGATTAATGATACATTCGATGACGAATGGACCAATGTAACCAATGTTTCTTGGATTCGGTTCTAAGAGGGATGTTTTTGGAAGAAAGCCAAGCTTTCTGGCCATGGTTTGTATGGTGGCGCCGGAGTCCATTGCCGATCTGCGTTGTGGCGGTTCTTCTCCGCAGACCAGAGAAGGGCTGCCCGGATCTCCTTCCAGATCATACAGCAATGTCGGAGGTGGTGTTGAACGGAAGGAACCACAAGCTCACTCTCTTGAGATGGGAATAGAGGAGGCTGGTACCCTAACAATGACTCGAAAGGAGACAGACCAGAGGCACACTCGACCCAGGGAAGTTGAGCGCTCCAGGAGGAAGGGTTGGTGGCTGCCACACACCAAAGGGCTGACTTGAGGTCCTGATTGGCCCTTTCCATCTGGCCGTTGGTCTCGGGATGAAATCCGGAGTCTGATGGTTGCTGGGGCATGCCAGGGCTTGGCAGAACGCTTTCCAGACCTGCGAGATGAACTGAGGGCCTGAGGTCAAGTGGAATGCCATAAAGACCAAGATCCGCCGTCTCTTGAGCTGAGGGGAGTTTGGTTAATGCCACAAAATGAACTGCTTTGGAAAAAGGGTCTACAATGGTGAGAATGGTGGTGTTACCTTGAGAGGGAGGCAACCTGGTAACAAAGTCCAGTGCTATGTGAGACCAAGGGCAACTGGGAATGGGAAGTGGTCATAGCAGACCAGGTGGTGGCTGATGAGAGGACTTTCCTCGAGCGCAGAAGGGACATGCTGCCACGAAGGCCCGGGTATCAGCCTCCATAGTAACCCACCACAACCCAGTGTTGTCTGAGCAGGGAGAGAGTACGGGTCATCCCAGGGTGAAAGGCAAAATGAGAGTCGTGTGCCCACTGGAGCACCTGAGAACAAGCAGAGTTAGGGACAAACAGGCGATTAGGAGGACTGTTCCCGGGATCTGGCTGGTTCCGCTGGGCCTCCCTTACTCCCTTATGGACTCATTCTCCCAAGATACTGCAGCCACCACGCAGGTGGAAGGGAGGATGGTATCGGGTCCGGAGGTGCTGTCCTGGGAGAGGTACTGACGGGATAGTGCGTCGGGCTTAATGTTCTTGGATCTGGGACAGTAAGTGAGGGTGAAATTGAAATGGCCGAAAAACAGGGGCCAACGCGCTTGCTGTTTGGATGTATTCTAGGTTTTTATGGTCAGTCCATGCCACAAATGGTTGTTCTGTTCCCGACGTTATAGTTTTGCTCAGCTGGGGAAAGGCGTCGGGAGAAGAAGGCACAAGGGTAGAGTCTCTGGTCGGTGGCCAAACGCTGGGAGAGCACCGCTCCTACACCTATGTCCGAGGCATCCACAACCACCATGAATTATCGTGAGGGATCAGGTTGGATCAGGATGGGAGCCGAGGTAAAGAGAGCCTTGATTCTGGCTAGGGCTGCGTCAGCCTCAGTGTTCCAGGAGAAGTGAACCTTGGTTGAGGTAAGTCTCGTGAGACGAGCTGCCAAACGACTATAATCCCTGATGAACCTTCGGTAAAAGTTGACAAACCCCGGGAAACGCTGTAGCTGTTTATGGTTAGCAGGCATTGGCCACTCCATAACTGCTTTAATTTTCTCTTGATCCGTCTTCACCTGCCCACTCTCAAGGATGTACCCAAGGAAACCCACTGAACTGGCGTGAAATTCACATTTCTCCACCTTGACAAACAGTCTGTTCTCCAGGAGCCTCTGGAGAACCTGACAGACGTGAATCACTGTTTGTTTTGTTTGTATTTTTATTTTACAATACAATCGACACATTCTTACGAAGCTGTGTGGTGTATTACAGTTTTTTTATAATTGCTCACAGCACCAAGACAGATGATGCGTCTTGGTGCTAAAACCATAAAATGTACTTTATGCAAATTCTACTCCCAAAGTGTATAAAATTCAACTCTGGCCATCAAAACTCCTTTGCGGTGTACAGGTTTCTAATGAAATAAGGATGAGGACTGTGATATAACGTCACTGTTATGTTATTAAATGACATCATATTTATGTCATTATATAATGTTACTGCAACGTTGCAGAACAGTCTCCATGAGGAAAGGTTATTTTGCAACCGTAGAGGAATGTTGTCACAATGTCACCTGTTTGTAATCTTGCAACTTATCAAATTATGACCAAAAGTGCAACGTTGCCCTTACGCAATGTGTTCGTAGGATCATTCCTCCCTATTCCACCATCCGTACCTACAGCAAACTCCTTTCTGGAACTCCAGCCCCTTCCATTTCTCACCCCCATGTCCACATGTCATTCAAAGGCCAACAAAAGACAGAACCTCAGCTCCCACCTAAACAGTTACCCCTGACAGCAGATTTCCCCATCCGTTGCCACTCCAGCCAATCACAACTCTAATCGACCCCCATCCATCCCCATACAATTGACCCCTTTCATCCCTCCCCTCGACCCTAATCATCCCACCATACACGACCCTCATCCTATCCTTCCTGAATCCTCTCATCAATCTAGCTTATCACATTCGCCGAATTCATTCTCAAGATTAAATATCCACCATACAGGTCTGCATCAGCGGAATTAACTTCTTCACAAAACTGTCCTCAGAGTTCACCACTTCTACCCTCAACTACATCCATCTCGACACGCAACTATGTCTGATCCATGTCCATCCATTCTTCCAACACTCTTATCACCTGAAATTCAGCAAGATCAACCAGTCTGGTCTACTTCAACCCATCTACCTCTTTCGACTCATACTCAAGTCCACACGAACCTACACGCGACTACATAAACTCAAGACTAGCCAGTCAAGCTTCCCCCCGAGACTGTTCGCGTCAGAGACAGGTAAAGTGGCCACATGCTTCCAGTTTTGCATCCACTTTTGCCAAATCCTATCCTGATCTGGAATATCCCCGAGCTACACTCAGAGCATTCCTTCCACATCGGAGTCGCCTCGACTGCTTCCAGGCAGGGAATCCCTGACCACATAATCACAAATTCTTGACCGTTGGCCTACCTTACCTACGCCTGCAATGATCTGAATGACATCAGAAATGGGCACCTACTTCTTTTCATTCAAAGTTTCTTTTTGGGGCTCTATCCAAATCAGAGCACATGAAGAAGAGATGGCTCCCCCACTCAGAGTCTCAACTTTTCATAGAGGTGTGTGATGTTTTGCATGTTGTGTGTGTGCCTTTGGGTTGTGTGTGTTAAGTCTTTATAAAATGAGCCATAGTTTCAGAAACTGTGTCTAAGCATTACCAAAAAAACCTCTATTGTGTAGATAACAATAATGCAAGTAAATAATTAGCCTAAGTATGTCGTATGTGCTGTGTAGTGGTATGTGGACCCAAAAGCAGATGAACAGGAAGCGGTATCAGGGTGAAGTAGCTGGGTGACTACAATGTTTATTGGGTGATGGTATGCAGGTAAGTACAGGCAGACCGATAATGAACAGACAAAAGGCAGATCTAAGTTACCGGCTGGCAGTGGTGGAAGCAGGGGAGGGAGTCCAAGGTGGCAAACAGTTCACAAGGGAGCAGGCAAAATACAAAACTCCAGGTTCCAGCCAAGGTCCAAGGGAGACAAAGAATCCATTACAAACTCACGGTAAGAATGTTGGGGAACTGGGTACAGGAACCAGGTACAACAAAAGGAGCACCAAACGGCGACACTCACAAGACAGGAACAAAACTCACAGCAAGAATCACATCAGGCAGGAATAACACCATACATTAACAACAATGATCCAACACTGAACAAAGAAAGAGACCCAAACTAAATACCCTAGGGGAGGTGAGACAACGAGACACAGGTGCAAACAATCAAGGAAGGACCAACAATCAAAACTGGAGGGAAAACAAAGACAGGAAGTAAAAACCACAAGAAACACCAGGGAAGGAACACACTACAAAATAAAACAGGAAGTGACAATACCTAAACTACCACAAAGTAATCATAACAAATAACACTGAGCCGTACATATATTAGAAGATTTAAAAGGAATATTAAAATATGATTACAATCAACAACAGTAATAAAACTACTAATAGTCGGCTATGGCAAATAATTGAATTCAATTCAGTTTTATTTATATAGCACCAATTCATAACAGAAGTTATCACATTGCACTTTTCCTATAGAGCAGGTCTAGACCGTACTCTTTATAGTATTATTTACTGAGACCCAACAAATCCCACCATGAGCAAGCACGGCGACAGTGGCAAGAAAAAACTTCCTTTTAAGAGGCAGAAACCTTGAGCAGAACTAGACTCAATGGTGGGCGGCCATCTGCTGCTGCCGTGTTAGGTTTTGAGAGAGAGAAAGAGAGAGAGGTTTTGAGAGAAAGAGAGAGAAGGGGGGTGGGGGCAATGCAAATACCACCTAGAATTTTAAAATAGTAATAATATAATGGTAGTGGTAATGTTAATGTTAAGTTAATAATAATAGGAATGACAGTCATAGGAATAATAATGACAATAATAGTAACAGAGCCAATAACAACAACTGTAGTAGCAGTTGTTGAGCAGGAACACAGGGGCAGCAGGTGTCTCCTGGCAGTCTAGGCCCATAGCAGCATAACTAAGGGATGGTTCAGGACTCACCCAAGCCAGCCCTAACTATAAGAGATATGAAGTTTGTTTCATATGGGAGTTAAAGGATAAATCCTGATCAAAGATAACTCCGAGGTTCCTTAGGTTTTTTAGGTATCGAGGGTGTGGTCCACGCCTACCAGCACACGGTGGTGCTGGAGACCAAGGGAATGCCATTTAGAGCAACTATATCTTTAGATAACGTGTATCGGAGGTCTTTGGGGCCAAGTACAATAACTTCAGTTTTGTCTGAGTTTAACATCAGAAAATTGCAGGTCATCCAGGTCTTTATATCCTTAAGGCATGCCTCAAGTTTAGCTAACTGGTTAGTTTCATCTGGCTTGACCTATGGATATAATTGGGTATCATCCGCATAACAATGAAAGTTTATGGAGTGTTTCCTAGAAATATTGCCTAAAGGAAGCATATATAAGGTGAATAAAATCGGTCCAAGCACAGAATCTTGCAGAACTCCGTGACTAACCTTGGCGTGCATGGAGGACTCACCGTTAACATGTACAAACTGAGATCGATCTGATAGATAGGATTTAAACCAGCTTAGTGCAGTTCCTTTAATGCCAATTGAATGTTCCAGTCTCTGTAATAGGATGTGATGGTCATTGGTGTCGAATGCAGTACTAAGATCTAACAAGACAAGTACAGCGACAAGTCCATTGTCTGTGTCATGGTCAGCCTCCATGCCGTGCGATCCCTGCAGTATCCAGTGAAGTTTCCCTCTCCCCGTGTGCCTTGCGTGTCCTCCGTTTGTCTGTAGTGTGTGTCTGTGTGTATGTGTTTCCTGGTTTGGCTTCTCGGGCTCCCACCTGCTGTTGATCACCGGCGCACCTGACATCAATTAATCATCAGTCTCCACAGCATAAAGAGTCTCCGTATACTTGGACGACCATACGTAACTGCTCCACGCTTCACACTGCTAAGTACTGTTGTAGCTCTGTCTAGTTATCTTGTCTTTTGAACTCTGGTTTGCTTCTGCCGCAGACATCCCTCTCGCCGGTGATCACAGCCATGTCACCTCACGGATCTCTGCCAACCTGTCTTGTTTCAGCTCTGCCAGCTAACCAGCGGTCTCCCTGCTCTGCCAGCTAACCAGTTGTCTCCCAGCTCTACCAGCTAACCAGCGGTCTCTCTGCTCTGCCAGCTAACCAGTGGTATCCTCGTCTCCACCAGCGACACCCCCCGTGCCACTCGGAGCCAGATCACGGCACTCTACGGATCCGCTGCCGGCCTCACGTCGTCATTCTCTGCTCCTGGATCTGTGCCGTCCGCCCAGGATTGGGTTCAATGCGTCCTCAAGAGCTGTAGTGGACAGCTCTGGCTACACCCTCGATAAAAGACTATATTCATTAATTTCCTCTGTTTGAATAAATACTGACTTACCTCAGTTACTCCTTGTGTTCTGCATTTGTGGGTTCTGGTTCATACATTATGACAGTCTGATGCAATTAAAAGGCCATTTGTAATTTTCACCAGGGCTGTCTCTGTGCCATGATGCACTCTAAGCTGGACATTGGATCATTTAATTCACTAAACTGGACACTGGATCATTAACATCTCTGCAATACTTGAAATGTTGTGCAATATTCTCTGTTTAATACTCCTGTACAATATACTCTGTTTCCAGTTTAATATTCCCTGTTTATTGATATTTATTAAGACTTATATTACTGTTGTGCAATATCCACCGTCTAATAATCTGGTTAATCTGCTACACTTAAATTGACAGTACTCATTATTGCACTAATTCTTATTACTTATATTATTACATTTTATTATACCTTACTCAACCTGTAAATTCACTTTTGTACTTTGGGGTTCTGTGGACATTAGTACCACTGACAGGTGATGTCAGTGTGAGCTGTGCAGCATGGAACGCTATGGAACAGCTGGTCATCAGCATCGTCTCTGCAAAGATCTGGAAAACTAGATGTGCTATGGTCTTACAGCAGACTGTCATTGACAGCAAAATGATCGTGAAACATGTGCTGACTGACCTCAGGAGGAGGAGGACTTTAGATAAAAGACAATTACTCCCCTGGAACACACTGGACTTTTAATATCTCACCTCACTGTGCACTTTATCACTTTTTCCACTTTGTATTTTGTTTAATATTCCTGTTTTGAATTTATATTGAATTATGTATGCTGTGTTTCTGTAAAACTTTGTATGTAACCTGTTGAAACTTAATAAAGATTTATTAAAAAAAAAAGAACCAAGGATTTCTCATTTGGCAGCTTCGGCACCTCCGTCCTCGCGTCTTTTCCTCGCATCTCTCTCTCACATCCTTGCTAGGAGGAGCTAGGAAAGAAAGCGAGTGAGGGAAGCAAGGAGACACGTTAGCATACTGAAAAGCACTATTGCGCTCTATTGCTTGTTGGTGTGAGGGATCTAACTTCCCAAGGCATTAAGCTGTGCACAGTTGTGCACTCGCATCAGCTGGTGTTGCTAAATGTCTTGAAACAATTTTCTTTACATTACTCAAGTCATTAAGTGCCTTTGTTTTCTTCGTCTCCTGGTGACAAAATCATGCAAGCTACACAAATAACACCATTAACGCTTTTGTTGTCCAGATGTCCTTTGATGGGGCTATCCACCCTTTAGGAGGCTTAAATCTAGACTGTAATGAGTTTAGTTTAACAGAGTCAGATGCTCTTTTGAGTTCATCAGCCTTAACATTGCCAATGTCATCTTGAGTGGCTGAGGTAATGTTACTAGAGCCGTGTGGTCTATTAAGGGCGCAGGGGCACTGCCCCTCCTGCAATTCCAAATGTGATGTACATATTTATATAAAAAATCATTTTTGTTATTGCTGTGTTGTGTGCGTGTGTGTATGAATTTCAGTTGTTACTCTCACATAAATCATATACTATTACAGAAATGTGCGATGACTAATGAAAAAGCGTTGCCTACAGTCTTTGTCTGTGTGCCAAAGGGTACTTTTCTCCGTCCAACTGCGGTATGTGTGTAATCCCAAAGTATTTTTTGTAAATATCTCATCATTTTAAAATAAATGACACTTGAACTAATTTCATTGCAATATCAACACTGTTACCCTGTTTTTCCCATTTGTCCTGCCTTGTTACCCAGTAATAATACTACTATACTCCTCTTGTCTTCTTCCTCTGTACTTACATATTTGTCTTGGTATAAGTACCTACTAAGTATTTCATTGATACACTGTATACACTAAATAGTTACACTGTAATCTAAAGCCTTACCTAAATACCTGTATTTAAAAACAATTAATCATAACCTAATGGTGTCTCAAAATAGCAAAGTCAAGTGCACTTAAGTATAGTCAAGTATATTTTAAATTGTACTACTTGCATATCATTAATACACTTCAGTATCAGTATGTAGAAATAGCAGAGTTTAACTACAGAAATCATAGCACACCTTTGAGTAAAATCTAAATATATTTTATACAGACTTTGAATATTTCAATAACATTCCTGAAAATGTGATTTGAGTAGATTCAAGATTTATTTCCAGTATGTATAAAGCAAGTAGTCTAGTGTATTTAAAACACTTGATTAAACCATAATGGTGCCTTAGTTTAGCACAGTCAACTGTATCTTAAATTGTTTAAAATACATCAGTAATACATATACATAGTATTAGTATTACAAGTATAAAATAAGTATTGGTATGCATAATCAGAATATGTCAACAGTATATCTGAAAATATAATTTGTGCTAATTCATAGATTTCAAGTAAGTACAACAAAGTCAAATAACAGGGACAAATCATCTTTCATCAACACAAAATAACATTAAAACTGTATTATTTTTGCTATCTAACTCAAAAGTCTAGAGTGTGTAATTGAATGTGATGCAGTGTGAGTGTGTAAGTGTTTAATCAACTGCATACACTGATCAGATATTATTCACAGATAGCTCATAAACCCAAAACAATGACCGGTTGTGGCTAGCTGTGTTGGAAACTGCAGCAGAATTTGAATACTGGCTCCAAAGAATCTTTAGGTATTTAGGCTTATAACATTTTTCGTCAACGAATAAAACGTTAATGTGAATGTCGGACGAATGGACAAATTGACTAATTACTGTTTAAATGCAAAGTCTTATTCAACGACCTGCATATATCTGCAGAATCACACTGTTAAGCTAAGTCTTCCTCTAGATGTTCGCTAAAGAAAAATCACTACGCTATCTGACATTTTAGCTTCTCCTCTCAAACCTAACCCAGACAGTGAACAGTATTTTTTTAGTGAACAAGTGAGGTGAGCAGGAACAACGGAGTGTGACACCGTGTCTACACAGGAAGTGTAGCATGAGCAGCTGCAGCAGCTACAGTGGATGCGTTCAGGCACAGTGTTGAGTGTAGTTTATTTAGTGTCATACCTTTTTTATGCATGTAAAACGAAAGACAATAGACTTGAAGTGCAAAAATACGCTTCGGGTCACGTTTACATGCGTATAGCGTGAGTGAAGTGGGTGCTGACACAGGGCCTGTGTAGACAGCTGGATTGATTAAAAAAGAAGTGTATCTGTTCCGTCAGACACACGTGAGACGTGGACGGAAAATGTGGCTGAAATGCTTCTTGTGTAGACATTCTGTTACAAGAGGCAGAGTTTACAAATGACAACCCTTCATCCAGCTGAGGAGAGTCAGAGCAGAGACATGGACACTGTGTGTGTGTGTGTGTGTGTGTGTGTGTGTGTGTGTGTGTGTGTGTGAGAGAGAGAGAGAGAGAGAACAGTACAGCGCCTTTTCCACAAACCTCACAATAGATGAGAACAAACTAAAATTTGGCTGAAACTAATATACATTTTAGTCAAAACTCAATCAAAATCAGGTGCCAAAATGAACTCTGTCCTTAAATAACGTATGCACAGTACATGCGTATACATACAGTATATAATATATCTGGGATCTTGAATTGCATGCCATCATGGCATGAGGAGGAATGTACCACTGCAATCAGCTGCTGCAGGGTTTTGGCAGGAAACTTGCAGACTCATGGCTCTGTGTGGCACATAGCTGCCATGTGCATTGTTTTGCATTCCACTTTTTAATAAACTGCCAACAAAAGCTCAGATGAGAGAAAATAAGGCTGAAATCCCAAAGGGTCAAGAGAGTAACAAATAATCGGAGTAGTAGCTGGCTGCAGGGACGTGGGTGGAGGGGCTTCCTCTTATCAGCCTCCCACAAGGCTTGTCTCTGTGGGAAGCAAAACAAAACCTTGCTGTTGGATACTGTCATTACCAACAGTGATCCTATCGACTTTTGTTTATTTGCTTTCAGATTAAAAAGGAACACTCTGTACCAGCACTTTCCGGGCCAAATAGACAAAGATGTTTCCACTTCAAGATAACAGATCCATGGTTAGCTACTGAGCTCCCTGGGTCTTTCCATGGACTAGCCACCAGGAGCTCTGTAATTGTGATAACTGATGTTTGAAATAAATGGAAAAACTGTTGGTGGAGAAAAACATCACAAACTACCTGTAAATGACAGAGAAGCTGCTTCCTTACTCTGACAGAGGCCTTGTTATAGCTGACAAAAATGAATATAATTTAGAATCAAAATTAAAGTGTCTGCCGTCATGGCAACAGCTGCTCCGTCCTCCTGTCTTCCCCTTTCTGCTTCTAGCTCTTCTGATTAATGTCTGTGTTGTGCATTCTAACCTCTCCTGTCAGTCCAGACCTTCACACCTGTTCACCAGCCGACACTATTTCATTTCCCAACTTATCAGCTGACCCAGTCCCCTGCCCACCCAGCTGCTCCTCATTCCCAATCAGCATCAGCATACTGTACAAAGAGGACAACTATCAGTTACTCTCTGCCACATCTGCTCTTTTGTCTCAGGGTTTGAGTGGTTATTCAGTTCTACCTGTTCTGATAACCTGCCCTTCCCTTCATAGTCCTCTTGACCTGTTATCTGCCTGTGATCCAGAGTTACAGTGCACAACATTTCTTTTCTCCCTAAATCTGATGCTTTCTCTTAGTCATGAACTACTCAGCTGTTTGATAGTCATGGTACTCCAGATTTAAAATGCATCCATGAACCATACTCATTTGGTCTGTTCAGTTTATCCCAGCACACACTGAATGTGAGACACCATGAACAGGTCACCAGTACATCACAGGCCTGACACAAACAAACAGACATTCACACTTACAGGCAACTTGGAGTATCTGTAAAAACATTTTAGTTAAGTTCTTGTTTTCTTTACCCTTTTTTCTTATTAATTAGATATGGTTGATATTTGTTTGGATTTGTTTTTATTGTGTTCCTGTTCCATCATTTTATTATATTCACTATATTTCTCTGTTTGTAATTTGTGGAGTCTGTGTTCAGTGGATAAAGCTCGGTTGTCATGTTCAAGTGTCATCATGTGACATCATGTGTGGTGAGATATGAGTGAAAGCTCAGAAACAAAAACTAGTACGTGGACCTTCAATTGTTTTATCTTTCGTTTTACTTTATTTTACTGTTACAAGTTTCACTTTAAAGTATGTGCAACATGAATCCCACTCATTCATACATCGGGTTACTTAAATTAAACTAAAGTAAATTTGACCACATATTTACACATTGCTTTACCCATCTCAGTGCACATTTACAGATTTTCTACACATTCAGAAGTCTGAGTACCTGTTGAGGCACAGGTTCACAACTCTCCGCACAACACAACTAATTATGCAACAATATTGGCCTCATAGTTTTCATATCTTTAATTTAATGTATAATGGGAATTTTCCCATCTTAAATGTGACCTACAGAGTCACGTTCCTTGTATGTGAACGTCCTTTGCCACTTAAACAGATTCAAACTCAAACACACATACTTACAGTGTGCCAGCAAAGCAGATGAAACAACAGACCAGTATGCAATGAATAATTTCAAAGTAACTGAGAGCATATTAAACTTTCATCGACGTACATTATAGCTCCCAGTGGCATGTGGATATATCTTAACTTTAGCATGGCGGCAAAGACAACTTTTTACATCAAAGTCAAATATTAAATATTTTAATTTGATGTTGGTTTTTGGAAAGTTTTGAGGATTCGTTTGCACATAAAAAAAAACATGTTTGGCATTAACCGGGCGCTCAGTGATGCAAAACGGATCATCATCACTGGAACACGCCATAAATGATACAATAATGATAAATAACACTTCTGCTATTCCTTTCCTGTCACCCTTAACTGTGTCTGTTGAATGGAAAAATGTATTAGGCCAGAACTGGCTAGTCTTTCCATAAGAACATTTACATGCACACTAGTGCCAATGATGCGAGTCTTGTCCAAGTAATTTCTCTACTGAGGTGCAGGTATTATCAGTGTCAGACTTTCCCAAGTTGGAATATTGGAGAGGGGAGTAACATTAAACTGGATGAAGAACATGAGGAGTCATATTAATCACATAGAAGCTTAAAACTGAACTTCAGAGAGCCCAGGCCAAAATTACAAACCAACCATTCCTGGCTAGAAATAAAACCACAATACTAAATACAGCAGACTAACCAAAAAGAAAAAGTTACAATTCTAAAACTCCTTAACAACACAAAAAACTGGAGAAAAGCAAATGGAACAACAATGGCAGATTTATTTTATTTTTTCCAATTCAGTTTAGTGGGGCTTTAATGGCATGGGAAACAGACATTAACATTGCCAAAGCAAGTATGAAATTAAAACATATACATAAACAGAAGAAATGTGCTATTAAAATATATACAAATATGATATAATAATAATAATAGTAGACTCGCAGTTACAAATACAGCAGGTAAAATAAGTATTGAACACGTCACCATTTTTCTCAGTAAATATATTTCTGAAGGTGCTATTGACATGCAATTTTCACCAGATGTTGGTAACAACTCGTGCAATCCACACATGCAAAGAAATCAAACCATAGATGTCCATAAATTAAGATATGTATAATAATGTTAAATGACACAGGGAAAAAGTATTCAACACGCTTACTGAAATTCATTTAAAACTTCGTACAAAAGCCTTTGTTGGTAATGACGGCTTCAAGACGCCTCCTGCGTGGAGAAACGAGTTGCATGCATTGCTGAAGTGTGATTTTCCATTCTTCCACACAGTCTTCAAATCTTCTATGAACTCTGATCTTTAGTTCTTTCCATAGATTTTAAATTGGATTCAAGTCAGGTGATTGGCTGGGCCATTCCAGCAGCTATATTTTCTTTCTCTGAAACCAACTGAGAGTTTCCTCGGCTGTGTGTTTGGGATCATTGTCTTGCTGAAATGTCCACCCTCATTTCATCGTCATCATCTTGGTAGATGGCAGCAGATTTTTATCAAGAATGTCTCTGTACATTTTGCCATTCATCCTCCCTTTAATTATTTATAGTTTGCCAGGACCGTATGCTGAGAAACAGCCCCACACCATGATGTTTCCACCTCCAAACTTCACTGTTGGCGTGGTGTTTTGGGGGTGATGTGCAGTGCCATTTCTCCTCCAAACATGGTGTGTATTATGGCATCCAAAGAGTTCAGTTTTGGTCTCATCTGACCATACTATATGTGGGGAGATGTAACACTTTCACTTAGGGCTGTCCTGACCACATTTTATGATCCAATATTTATTTTTATTTTAATTTTGTTCTACATTAAGAAAAAAGAACCAACAACATCACAGCTTTCCTTTGATGGTTTATCCTTAATATTAAAGAAAACAATGAATATACAAAATATTAGTTCTATAGTATTTTGTATAATATTCATAGAGAGAGGATGTCAGTGTGGATCTGTTGTTGTCACAGATACGACAGGCTCCACCGTCTGCTAATGAAGCACACCTGCTCCCTATCACACTCCTGCTCCCCATCAGCTCCTAATAGCCAGCATAAAAAGCCCAGCACTCACCTCAGCCAGTGGTCCGGCCTCGTTTAGTGCAAGGACTCTTCATGCAACAGTGCATATTCCCGGCGCGCCTTCTCCAGCGATCTCCCTCTCCAGCGAGTCTTCCCCATCTCCATTCCTGCACACCTGTCTTCACATACTATAACCTAATAAAGAGCCGTCTATCTCCATATCAGTGTCTCCTGCCTGTCTGTCTATAACAGTTGTGGCAGGAAGGTCTGGATGAGATTTAGGTTCTTTTTATCCTCAGTATGAAAAAAATTCTGACATTACTGACAATACTGACACACTTGACAGCAGTATTTTAGAGGTGTGGTTCATCTGCAAAATACCTCTGAAATAGACACAAAACAACCATATTGAAAATTTCATTTCAGGCTGTAGGGTTCAGGGTGTTTATTTTATCAAGCATTTAGCAATGTTATACATTTAGATTTAGCACATGCATTTTCCAATGCATTTATTTTTGCAAGCTGCAGTGTATTAGCTACTTATACTGTAGTTCAGGTGGATTCATGATTTGAAATGTGTGATGTAAGAGCTTCTGAGCATTACCAAGCCTCCAAACGTATGTTAAAGCCCCATTCAGCGATGTTCTGAGCTTATTGATGGCTTTGGGTCAGCAAACCTTGAGGTCCAAATTGTGTTGGGGTGCTTGGACCCTGTTATACTTACTTGCAAGTCTAGTTTTACCTGTTTTATTTGTATAATTTTATTGTGACTCTACAAGGACACACCCTCCACACATTCTAGTTTGTTTTTGTTTTTAACTGTGTATTTATTGAACTTTTTTTAAAACAAAGTTACACACAGTTACATAACTTTTACATACAATATTAATACATGGTAAAAAGAAAAGAATAAATAAATAAACATTAGAAAAAAGAACAAACAATACAAAAAGAACCAAAAAAACACGAAGTTAAAAATAAATACAAAAAAATAAAAAATAATTCCTGACAGCAATTCGGTAAATGCACCACATATCGGTAAATTACCTACATGGTTTAAACATTAATATATTAGTATATGTTAAAACTATTTCCTTCGAGCAAATACGTTTCAATGAGTGCCCACTTCTGTCGAAAAAAGTCAGATTTTACCTGCAAGTCCGCGGCCATTTTCTCAAATATATATACCTGTTTCAGTCTTTGTGTCCACTCTGTCACAGTTGGTTCGTGCACCTTCATCCAATTCACAGTGATTATCTTCCTGGCTGCCATTAATAATATATGCATTACAAATAAGTGGGATTTACTGAACTGATCTGAGGGGAAACCATCAAGCAAATAAAAAACTGGGAGCATTGGTATGTCTCTTCTTAAAATTTTACTAATTTCCCTTTTAATCCCCTGCCAATACAACAGTACTTTGGGACATTCCCAGAATATATGCACATAGTCCCCCACCATACCACATTCTCTCCAACACTGCGACAATGGCGATGTATTGTCAAATTTGGCAACCACCAATGGGGCTCTAAAGAATCTCATTTTCATTTTCCTATCAAATTCCTTCCACATTTGACTACTTATACCCTTATGACAGCCAGAGCATATATTTATCCACATCTCATCCTCTATTACAGTATTTAACTCTAATTTCCAATTTCTTTGATATGAAACGTGTCATCATATTGTTTCTGCATTAACTTCCTATAAATATGTGCTATGATTTTTAGTAGGTAGACCATGTTCAATAATATTGATAATATTTTTCAACATTTGTTGGAGTTCTTTTGATTATGTCCCAATGTTTATAATTTGTGATATGATGTTGTAGTTGTAAATATCTAAAGAAATCATTAGATTTCAAAACCTATCACATAATTGAGAAAAGGATCTTATGGTCTCCCCATCAAAAAATTGATTAACCATCTTTAAACCATTCTCTTCCCATCTACTAAAGACACCATCCCATATAGAAGGAAGAAAATCTGGGTTACCTTTAATGGGTATTGCACGTGATAAGGCTATTATTCCTCTAAACTTCTTTTGTATGTTGGACCAGATTTTAACAGTATGCTGTATCCATACATTTGTTATTTTCACTTTTTTCTGTGCCTGCAAGTCCATGAATGGCAGAACTGTCAGAGAAACTCCAGGAAGTGAATTCTGTTCAATATTAACCCATTCTGCCTCTTTATCAATACCAAGCCAAGCAGCCATAGCCCTTAGCTGAGCAGCCCAATAATAATATCTAAGATTAGGAAGGTTCAACCCCCCCCCCCAATTGACATAATTATTTTAAGTCTTATTCTTGGTCTTTTGTTTTGCCAAATGAATTTTGAAATCATTTTTTCTAGTTTGTTAAATGCTGAGAGCGGAACCCAAACTGGTAGGGATTGAAATAAGAACAGAAGTCTCAGTAATATATTCATTTTCACTGTTTCTATCCTACCGAACATGGAGAGAGGTAGTATTTCCCATCCTGCCAAGTCCTTTTTTATCATCTCAAAAAGCCGTGTGCAATTAGCTAGGTATAAACGTGATGCCATAGGTGTAAGGATTACACCCAAGTATCTGAAGCCCTTACTAGACCATTGAAAAGATACCTCATTATCTAACTGAGTGGGCCAATGTCCTGATATCATCATTGCCTCAGATTTCTCAGAATTTACCTTGTATCTGGAAACTAAGCCATAGTCTCTAAGGCTCTCTAAAAGGGCTGGGATTAATGCAAGGGGTTTTTCAGTGAATAGTAGTACATCATCTGCATATAGCGAGTACTTGTGCTCTTTTCCACCTATTATCCCATGTATTCCTTATTAACTCCGCTAGTGGCTCAATGCTAAGAGCAAATAAGACTGGAGACGTCGCATCTCTCTGACGAGTTCCCCTACCTAAATTAAAAAAACTCTGAGCAATGACCATTAACTCAAACTCTTGACTTGGGATTTTTGTAGAAAGTCTTTACCGATTTAACAAAAATATCATGAAATCCCATATAATTAAGAGTCTGCTCCAGAAACACCCAGTCCACCCTATCAAATGCTTTCTCAGCATCTAAGTTGAGAAGCATTGAGGGTGTTTTACTGTCTTTTCCAATTTGTTGTAGATTTATTATATTTTCTTATATTATTTATGCAATAACGTCCATTAATAAATCCAGTCTGATCTGGTTTAACCAATTTTTTTATGTTTTTGAATTCTGTTTGCTAGTATTGAAGTTAAAATTTTCATATCCTGACAAAGCAAGCTTATTGGTCTATAAGACATACCATGTGTAGGGTCTTTTCCAGTTTTATGAATTACAGTAATAATAGCATCAGACCATGAGTGCGGGGGGGGGGTCTTCATTTTGTAATACATGGTTAAACACCTTACATAAGTTAGGAGCCATTTCATTTACAAATATCTTATAAAATTCCCCGGGAATCCATCTACACCAGGTGATTTGTTATTTTTTAATTTTGCAATAATCTCTCTTATTTCCTCTTCTGTGATAGGGGATGTCATTTCCTTTGCTTCTTCTGCTAATTTATTTAATTCAATTGGTCGCAGAAAACTTTCTAACGTATCTGGGTGTTTAATTTTTGGAACTACCCTGCTTGCTTGAGCCTTACGTAATTGGAAGGCTAGGAGCCTGCTTGCTGTTACGGAACAGACCAACCCGGAGACACAGGTAAGGAGATTTCGAGGGTTTATTGATTACAGAGATAAATAGAGAGTCTATAGGAGTAGAGAGGATACCGTCCCTTGGATCACTGACGGGAGTGAAGTGCAGGAGCTGGATAGCTGAACACGAGGCAACGGGAACGGGAGCCACACACACTGGAGACAGAAGACACTCCGGAGCCGGGGGAAGAACTGCTACCCATAGGAAACAAGAGTCGAGTTGGAGGTTCGTAGCGCTGGATGGCTGAGAACAAGAAGTAGCGTCGTAGTAGAGTCCAAGGTTAACTGAAGGTAGGAGGCGTAGCTCTGTCCTTCTAGCGAACGAGACCGGACACTGACTGAGGTGAAGAGTGGAGATTTATAGTGGAGAGGAGTGGCTAATTGCAACCAGGTGTGTGCTGAGTCACAGGTGCAGGTGATTAGTATTCAGGTGAGGAGGAGCGGTGTGGCTGAGATGAGGTGGAGCCTGGCGTGTCTGTGACACTTGCTTTATTACTCATCTCATAATATTTTCTACTTACAAATCTGAGTGCCCCTTCTGCTTTATATGTGAGCAAATCATCCAATTTCTTTCTTTCCTGTTTTAAACATTCTAGAGTTTTGATTTTACCTGTTTGTTTATGTTCAATTTCTAGTTTTCTGATTTCATCCTCTATCTCGTTTTGTTTGGCTAATCTCAGTTTTTTATTCCTGGATGTTATTTCTATTATTTTACCTCTCAATACTGCTTTGGCTCCCTGCCACAAAATAGATGGAATAACCAGTCCATTGTCATTAATATAAAAGTTTTCAATCAATTGTTGTCTTATTTCTTCTTTGGCCTTACAATCATTTATCACAGATACATTTATTATGTATTATTTTATTCTCCAGTATTTAAACAGTTTACCTTGTCCTAACTGAAGTTTTAACCTAACTGGAGCATGATCGGATATGGTTATGGGATCTATATGACATTCTGTAATACTGTGTAAATCTGCTCTAGATGTACAAAGAAGGTCTATTCTAGAGTAACTGCTTTGTACATGCGACATAAAAGTAAAATCCTTCTCTTTTGGATGCAAGTGACGCCAGATATCTGTTAAACCTAATTCTCTCATTATTCCTAAAAGAGCTTTTTTTTGACTGTGGTCCCCTATCTGCTGGTAACCTATCCACATGTCTATCTAATACACAGTTAAAGTCCCCACCAATTAGATACATTCCTTCGCCCTTCTGTGCCAACAGAGAGAAAACATTCTTGAAAAATTGTGGATAATCTTAATCTTCTGCGTAAAGATTAAGAATCGTAATTTTTTTGCCTGAAATTGTACCAACTACCATGATGTATCTCCCCTCTCTATCCTTGTATACTTGCTCCACATTAAAAAAGACTGACTTGGCAAACATGACTCCAAACCTCTCCTCTTCTCCTTGTTGTATGTGGCGCTAAAAACTTGGTCCACCCATTCCCTTCTCAGCTTTAAATGTTCCCCATCAGACGGTGGGTCTCTTGAAGCAATGCAATACAGCACTGCATTTTTTTAAACTGACTAAATATTTTATTTCTTTTAATTGGGCTGCTCAGACCTTTTACATTATAACTGACACAGATTAAATTGTCCATTGTTTGATGTTGTATATGTTAGTAACCATCATGTTCCGGTGGTATAAAAAAAACAAAAAAAAACAAACAACCCAGCTGTCAAGGGCAGATATTTAACATATACAAAAACTAAAACATGAACTATATACATGAACAAGACTTCCACACATCCATTTGGCCAAGTTATCATCTCACAGGCCAAATCCCGATGTAAGAGGGGCAGGGAATTGTGACGCTGACTCCCTGGGGTACCAAAGGTGCACCAAGTGCATGCGGCCATTCTGTTTTTGAAACACGGCCGCCTCCAGGAGTGATTTCCACTCAAAATTCAAAATACCAGCAAGTATCTGTCAGATTAGAAACAAATCACTTATTATCCCGAGAATAAAGAAGGGGGAGTTACTTAAACGTATGAATCTCAACAAAGTGTCACTCTCTTCTGTAATTCAACCAGAGTTTACTCACATTCTGAAGCAAAAATATCCAGTTTAAATGTACTGCTTACATATTTTTAAACTGTTCATTCCTTCTGCAAACATGCTTGAAGATCCGCGCCGGACAACGCTGTGCTCAATCCACGTCCACCTTTACCCTTTACTAACCATCTAGCCCTCTATTTCTCTTACTTGTTGGTCCCGTTAATCCACTCGAACTTTGATTCCCAGGTCCTGCAGCGATAGTGCAGCATCCATCAGGGTAGGGAAAGTTTTTACTCCCGTCTCCAGGTAGATCCTTATCTGTGCTGGGTAGATGCACTGCGCTCGCACATTCTTCATCTTGAGCTGTTTCATAACATCTTGCACCTGTGCTCTTTTCCTCTGCAACTCAGGCGAGTAGTCATTGTCAAAGTAGATCCGTTTTGTGTTGTACAGGACCTCTTTTTGTGACCAGGCTTGCCTTAAGATTGCATCCCTAACCACATAGTCTAGGAATCTCACAATTATCGATCTCGGAGGTGTGGTAGAGTCTTTTGGTTTGGCTGCAAGGGCCCTGTGTGCTCTTTCAATCTTTATATCCATTTTCGGAGGTAGCTGTAGAACTGAGGCGAGCAGCTCCAAAACAAATTCTGCTGTGTTTTCTCCTTCGCAGCCCTCAGGAACTTGATATATTCACAGATTATTCAGACGAAGTCTATTTTGCAGGTCTTCACATCTACCAGTAAGATCCGCCTCACATTCCAGGAGATATCAGAGTGCTCTTTCGTGCCGCATTTCAGTTTCCTCAGCAACATTTATCCGTTCCTCCGTCTCCCCGATTCTGCTCTCGAAACTATTTATTTGGCCTTTTAAGTCCTCAGCCGAGGTCTCTAATTTCGTCAGTGATATTTTCGTTTGTTTATGCCTCTCTTGATTTTCTTTTCTTAACGATTTCAGTTCTTCCATCACTTCAGAAAGTTCGGGAGCACGCAGGCTAGCTTTAGCATGTCTGGTAGGGCTAGGTGATCGTTTTTTCTCGTCTCTTTCTCTCGAATTTTCATTTTTAGAAGCATTCTTGTGTCTTGTTGTCGTACTCATTTCTAACAACTCTGATTATACCTGAATTGATTATGTAAATCAGGATTTTTTGCAACAATCCGACGGAGCTTAACTTTCAAGTGCCATCTCCGTGACGTCACGCATTCTAGTTTTAATCACATTCATGGTATCACCGTTGCATTGAATATAAGTAACCTGGTTATTCATACATGATTTGTGTGTAGCAGTGAAGCGCAAGGTCACGAAATAGGCGCTATCAACATCAGGTGTGTAGTGCAGTGTGAGTAGTGGTTTTATTTAACAAGTACACATTGAACGTCAGTGTCGGACTTTTGAAAATAGATTGGGTGTCAGGAATTAGGCCGATTACAAAATGTCTTTCTCCTCTTTGGTGCCCTTCCAGCTTGTGGCTTCCTAAAGACAATCACCTAGCTTGCCCATGCCTACAAATTGAGCTTGAGATGTCAATAATTCTAAAGCAATTTTATTTGTAATTAACATGTACACTGTAAAACATCATACAGGAATGTAGGAATGCCCCACAAGATAAAAAGGATGTCTCAAAAAGCTGAGCGCAAATGGCGGAAAACTAAACTGCAAATTCACTATGATCTCAACAAAGACAGTCTCCAAATACTACTTAGAGCTGAAAAATGCAAGACAATCATTCCTGTCTCAGATCATTAATTCAGAATGTTTGCCACTATGGATAAACTCACCAACCCTAGTACCAATGCCTCCTGAATTAAATTCTACAAAGTATAATGACTTTGCTTCCTTTTTCTCAGAAAAAATTCGAAAGATTAGGCAAACTATCAATGATTCCTCACTTAAGTTTAATAACACGCTTCAGAAATTGACTGGAACCAATTTCGTAAAGATGACTCATTTCAGTGTCATAAACCTCACAACTCTTGAAGAAATCGTTTCACATCTCAAACCCTCCATGTGGTGCCTTGATTCGCTGCCTTTAGAGTTTAATAATATTTTTAGTTGCCTAGCAACAGATGTATTGCAGATCGTCAACAGTTCACTGCTTTCAGGGGTCTTCCCCAAAGCCCTGAAAACTGCAGTAATCAAGCCAATTTAAAAATAAAAGCTAATCTGAATCCATCTGTACTAAGCCACTACAGGCCAATATCAAACCTGCCATTTATTAGCAAAATTATTGAGAAAGTTGTCTTTAGACAACTCAGCAACTTTCTGGCAGTAAATAACCATCTTAACAATTTCCAGTCTGGATTTAGGCCCCAACACAGTACAGAGACTGCTCTTATCAATGTCCTGAATGACATTAATCTCGGCATAGATTCTGGTAAAGTCTCTGTCCTTGTGTTATTGGACCTTACCGCTGCATTTGATACCATTGATCACAATATACTAATAGACAGACTTGAACGCTGGTTTGGTCTCTCTAACATGGTCCTGAATTAGTTCAAGTCCTACCTTCAAGACAGACTATTTTGTATTAATTGGTAACTGTACATCAGAGCATCTCCCAACAACGTGTGCAGTTCCGCAAGGGTCGATTCTCAGACCTCTGTTAATCTTTACATGCTCCCGTTAACTGAAATTATTCAAGACTTTAAGGTTTCATATCACATGTACGCAGATGACACGCAAATATACAGTGGTGTGAAAAAGTGTTTGCCGCCTTCCTGATTTCTTTTTTTTTTTTTGCATGTTTGTCACACTTAAATGTTTTAGATCATCAAACAAATTTAAATATTAGTCAAAGATAACACAAGTAAACATGAAATGCAGTTTTTAAATGAAGGTTGTTATTATTAAGGGAAAACAAAATCCAAACCTACATGGCCCTGTGTGAAACAGTGATTGCCCCCTAAACCTAATAACTGGTTGGGCCACCCTTAGCAGCAACAAATGCAATCAAGCGTTTGCAATAACTTGCAATGAGTCTTTTACAGCACTGTGGAGGAATTTTGGCCCACTCATCTTTGCAGAATTGTTGTAATTCAGCCACATTGGAGGGTTTTTGAGCATGAACTGCCACAGCATCTCTATAGGATTCAGGTCAGGTCTTTGACTAGGCCACTCCAAAGTCTTCATTTTGTTCTTCTTCAGCCATTCAGAGGTGGACTTGCTGGTGTGTTTTGGATCATTGTCCTGCTGCAGAACCCAAGTTCGCTTCAGCTTGAGGTCATGAACAAATGGCCGGACATTCTCCTTCAGGAGTTTTTGGTAGACAGCAGAATTCATGGTTCCATTTATCACAGCAAGTCTTCCAGGTCCTGAAGCACCAAAACAGCCCCAGACCATCACAATACCACCACTATATTTTACTGTTGGTATGATGTTCTTTTTCTGAAATGCAATGTCACTTTTATGCCAGATGTAATGGGACACACACCTTCCAAAAAGTTCAACTTTTGTCTCGTCAGTACACAGAGTATTTTCCCAAAAGTCTTGGGGATCATCAAGATGTTTTCTGGCAAAAATGAGACAAGCTTTAATGTTCTTTTTGCTCAGCAGTGGTTTTTGTCTTGGAACTCTGCCATGCAGGCCATTTTTGCCCAGTCTCTTGGATTTTGCAGTTCTTTGGATGTTGTTGTGGGGTCTTTTGTGACCTCTTGGATGAGTCGTTGCTGCGCTCTTGGGGAAATTTTGGTCAGCCGGCCACTCCTGGGAAGGTGGCTCTCACTGTGGTTCGTTGGAGTCCCAAAGCTTTAGAAATGGCTTTATAACCTTTTCCAGTCTGATAGATCTCAATTAATTTCTTTCTTATTTGTTCCTGAATTTCTTTGGATCTCAGCATGATGTCTAGCTTTTGAAGATCTTTTGGTCTACTTCACTTTGTCAGGCAGGTCCTATTTAAGTGATTTCTTGATTGAAAACAGGTGTGGCAGTAATCAGGCCTGGGTGTGGCTAGAGAAATTTAACTCAGGTGTGATAAACCACAGTTAAGTTATGTTTTAATAGGAGGGGCAATTACTTTTTCACACAGGGCCATGTAGGTTTGGATTTTGTTTTCCCTTAATAATAACAACCTTCATTTAAAAACTGCATTTTGTGTTTGCTTGTGTAATCTTTGACTAATATTTAAATTTGTTTGATGATCTGAAACATTTAAGTGTGACAAACATGCAAAAAATAAGAAATCAGGAAGGGGGCAAACACTTTTTCACACCACTGTATACAGCTGTGTCACCATGAACATTCAATACAGTTCAATAGAGTCACGGAGACAGTGCATTAAATAAATTAGTAGCTGGATGTTCCAAAATGTTCTCCAGTTAAATGAGGACAAAACTGAAGTCACAGGCTGGACTACTGCAATGGACTATTCACAGTTCACATCACTGTCAAAGACATCAATCAGAGAGCTTCAGCTGATCCAAAATGCTGCAAGGGTTGTAACAAAGACCAAAAAAGCTGAGTTATCAGATCATTACACTGGCTACCAATTTTTCTTATATTACTTGTCCATAAATCACTTAACGGTTTAGGTCCTAGATACTTATCAGACCTTCTGACCCAGTACGAACCTTGCAGACCTCTCAGCTCGGCTGGGTCTGGATTACTGATTATTCCCAGAGTCAAACTAAACATGGTGAAGCTGCCTTTAGCTTTTATGCTGCTCAAATGTGGAACAAATTACAGGAAGAGCTAAGACTTGAGACATTGCACATTACTTTCAAATCCTGTTTACCAATGCTTTTATTAATTAATTTTAATTTTTTTTAATTAAAATTAATTTTAATAATTTTTCTTTTAAACAGATTAATTTGTTTTAATGTTTTTATTGTTTTCATTCTGTGTGCTTTTAATTGTTTGTTTTATTGTTTTTATTGTTCTTACTGTGTGTTTTTGTCAGTTTGCTTTTATTGTTTCTATTCTATGTGCTTCTGCTTGCTTGCTTTTATTGTTTTTAGCATTTGTTTTCTGTGCTTTTGCCTGTGTTTGGGTTTGGGTTGCCTTTGGGTATGAAATGTGCTGCTACTGCCAGTTACAAGCTAACAAGCTAACAAACTTAAAAGATGCTAACTACACTTACCATTCTAATATGTCTGGTAGTCTGTCAGTTTGGTGCACAATAGACTCCTCATCTGAGTCTGACTGAGGCCCAAACATGTATGACTGAATCTCTCCGATGTTTCCTTTAGCTCTAGCCATCTCCACGTGCACGCTCTCTCACCATGGATGTATGTCTCTCACCCACATCCATGCTCTCCCCGGCAATGGTCATCCTAGCAAGCAGTGGTGGTGGGCGGGGCATTCTTAGATCCAGAATTCCTCAGTGAGGGAGAAAGAGTAGATGTGTAGATGAGGTTTTTTGTTTTGTTTTGTTTTTACTTTTTATGTGGGATAACGATATTTAACAAAATATTAATCATAGTATTTTTACATACTTGAAAATGGAGGGGAACTTTAACTCAGCTGGTTTTACATTTTCACAAGTCATGATGTCACTAATTATTTAAATATTCAAGTTAACTCAAATTTGTAAGGCAGCAGGGAAACCTAAATATTTCTAAGTTGAACCAATTTTAAATGTTTTACAGTGCTGACACTCTTGACCTTTTTAAATGGGAACTGTTTTCAATTTATCTTTGTAGCGAGATTATATTAAAAAAGAAACAAATTTGGGGGGAGATTGACAATTTTGATTTATGTATTCAATTAAATTTTATTTTCTTCATTCTTATAGCGCCCATTCATAACAGAAGTTATCTCATTGCAATTTTCCTATAGAGCAGGTCTAGACCATACTCTTTATATTAATTGTAATAATAATAATAATAATAATAATAATAATAATGTATGTGATCATATGCTTTGGGAAGGAGGGATTATAATCCAAGTAGCTATATTATAAATAATTGAAATGTAGACTTTGATGGATGCATTCTAGCATCATGAACTGTTCAACTAGACTTGGGTTCAGGTGGAAAGTAAAGATGAAACAGAACAAAGAATAAGAAGCTACAACATTTTGTGTGCATGTTGTGTTCACTTTTGAGTTTAGGCACCTGCTTTTGCATGTTTTCCTGAGTTTTTGCTGAATTTAGTCTGCGCAGATCTCATACATATGTTATAGTTAGCCTCTATTCCCCCTGATCCCTGTGTGCTCTAGTGTGCTTTTCCTCTCCTTGTGTTTCTTGGGTGTCCCCTGTTCGTTGCTGTTTGTGCGTGTGTGTGTGTTTGTGTGTTCTGGTCTGGCTTCCTGGTCTCCCGTCTGCTGCTGATCACTGGCACACCTGACATCAATCATTCATCAGTCTCCACAGCATATCTACCAGGCTCTACTACACTACCAGCGTCAGATCGTCTCTGTACACTTATACGAAACCTATGTTACGGCTCCAACCTTGACCAAGTTAAGTGAACAGTACGCTCTAGTTATTTGCCTTTTTGTAACCTTGTCTGTTTCTGTCACAGAGCTATTCTCTGCCGGTGATCTCAGCCACAGTCTCCCCTCGGATCTCTGCAAGACTGTTTTCTGTACCAACTGCCATGCTACACAGGAAAACGGCTCTTACGGATCAGCCAGGGAAACTGAAGTAGAAGAAAGATTAGGTTCACCAGTCGCAGTGGGGATTCTGGTGAGCCAAGACAACCCCCGTAGCCAGGGCCCGCCTAGGCTACAAATCCCAGCCAACCTCTACAACCAACGGGTGTCGCTCCCCTTGTTAGCCCTCATTGACCCTGGAGCAGAGGGTAATTTCCTGGACACTGAGTTGGCTCGACAGGCTGGTCTCCTCACTGAGACCCTGGATTTTCCACGTTAAGCTGAGGCTCCGGATGGCAGACTCCTGGCTCAAGTTACCCATTGCACCGTTCCCGTGTCCTTGGTGCTATCCGGAAATCACAGAGAGAAGATCCAGTTCCAACTCATCTCTTCCCCCAACACACCACTGGTTTCGGGCTTCCCCTGGTTATGTCAACACAATCCGCACATAGACTGGGCTAAGGGAAGAATTGTGTGTTAGAGCTCTTTCTGTCTCTCCATCTGCCTGCAATCCGCTCGGTCACTCCCAGAGGTCAGTGCGCCAAGGAGTGTTGAGTCCACAAGAGTCAACATAAGATTATTTGGTAAACTATTGCATGATGTTCATATTTGTTCATATTTGAACAGCATGGGTCAACATGATTACATGTAGTCTCCCTGTAGTTGTCAAGATACCCTGAACGAAACTGTTGACCGAAGTACCAACTGGAAGACTGAACGACGGAGGTGTCAAAAAGCCTGGGAATCACTGGTTTAATCTTTAACAGTGTGTTGTGTTTTATACATTTATCACATGTTTTTTTATATAAAAAGTAACTAGTAAATAAAGCTGTCAGATAAATGTAGTGGAGTAAAAGTACAGTATTTTCTCTGAATTGTTGTGGAGTATAAAGTAGGAAAAAATTGATATAGTCAAGTACAAGTACCTCAAAATTGTACATACATACATGTAAGTACTGTAAATGTACTTAGTTTCCACCACTACTGACCACAGGACAAGCTGGAGAGGAGTGGTCACCTGTTTGAAATGCAAATGAAGAAAGTAAGCTACTTATTGAGATCACAAAAGCAGCAATAGTGGTGACAAGCTAAAGTTAACATGCTGATATTTCTTAAAATTACCTTCTTAAATAATGTTCCATGGCTTCAATATAGTGTAAAAGATGAAGCCAACAGATGTTTTCTAGACTCAAATACACCAAACACACTTGAGCATGCAGAAGACATAAAGCTATAATAAGCCACAGTGTGAATATAATTATTTATGCCCTACCATGTCATTCACTAAACAGGTGTAAGTTGGAATCAAAGCAGCTCTCTTTAGTAAGCATATTTCCTCCTGCCCTACTCACTGTTAAATACCTTTTACATTACAGCACCCGAGAGCCATGCATAATGTAAAGGGATATATCCTCCACTGTAGGCAGACTGATTACCCCCGCTGGAGTCTCATCTGTTAAAAGAGGTGTTAGGCATAATATGCCACTTTAGATTTAGAGGAAAATTACATCTGGAGAAGGTGCTTTTAGTCTGCCTCCTTCCTCTGCTCCGTACCCTCCATCCACAGACTCTTAATATTCATCTTCAAAATCGGCACAGAGATTCCTCAGTGTGTCATTTAGCAAGGAGTTTTCCTCAGCCGCAGGCTTCAAAGGTTTTCAAAGCTCCCACCTCCCAAAGAGGTTATTAGTCATGTATGGAAGATGATTCCATATATCAGTTGCTCTTCAAAGCAAGTAACTGCAAAGGCAGCATACAAGGAACATGATCTGATAGGCAAGGGCCTTGCCAGGGAATTAATGCTGTGCTATAAAAAGGTGTTAAATGTTCTGCCTTTAAGGCTACTTTGGTACAGGACCGCTTTGCTGCCTCGTAAAATATTACACAACACCGTTAGTTTGAATTCAATACTGCAGGAGCTACTGTATATGACCAGACCTGTGGTTAAAGAAACAAGACAACAAATAAAGTTCTGTAAACAGCTTATAATAATCATTATTCTGAGGATGGCAATAGGGCAAAAGCTGTGAGGTTCATTCTTTGTTGAGTGTGACTGTCATCAGCAAATTGTGGCAATCTTGAATTTTTATATTTATATATACATATATTTAATATTGTGTAAATGTGGAAGATCAGGCCACCATGATCATCTAGATGAAAGTCAAGACGTCACCAAAAACATTACACATCATCCTGTGGGGATGACGAATCAGCTGATTTTATGGAAATTCAAACATTAGTTTTCTATATTCCTAGTCATGAGCCAAAGTGCCAACCCTGTCTTCTAGAAATTAAGTATATACAGCTACTTTTCAACAGCCAGTTCGACTTCTGGTGGCGCAATGACCGAGTAAGCAGCATAAAACAGAGCTCTGTCGAAAAATTAAAAAGTAAAGTGGCATCGATAATTTCCAGTCTATAAAGAAAAAGTAGTGGTTCATCGGTGAAATGAGTTCGACTTTGAGACAAAAATGGGCAGCAAGCAAGAAAATAGACAGGAAAAAGAAGATAAACGGAGAACACAGAGTCCGACTAGCAAAGACAATGCTAGCAAGGAAGGTCAGCAAGATCAAGAAGTACTGGAGGAATTAAAGAAAACAAAGAAGGACACAATCACACACAAAGACATTTATTGAAAGACTGGAGCAGACAGTAAAAGATATAAAAGATTAATTAAATGAACACGAGGTAAGAATCAAAAAAGTGGGAGAGAGAATAAGTACCAATGAAGATACAACAATGCGACACCAGATGGCGCTAAGGTACCTGCTTCACCGCGATATGGCCCTTTCAGCAAAGTGCGATGAACTTGAAAACAAAATGAGGCGTAACAACATGAGAATATACCAGATACCAGAAGGAAGTGAAGGAAAAGATGCTGCAGGATTTGTGAAGAAATTGCTGAATGACCTACTTAAACTACCGGTGGGAGTAGATGTTGAGATCGAGAGGGTGTATCGCTCGCTAAAGTCAAAACCGATGGACCCAATGGCTCCACCTAGGTCGATGATCATCAAGCAAGCATGGAGCCAGGGTCAGATTCACTTCCAAGAAAGGCGAATATTCTTTGACCAAGACTACTCTCCCGATTCGATCGTCTCTGTACACTTATACGAAACCTATGTTACGGCTCCAACCTTGACCAAGTTAAGTGAACAGTACGCTCTAGTTATTTGCCTTTTGTAACCTTGTCTGTTTCTGTCACAGAGCTATTCTCTGCCGGTGATCTCAGCCACAGTCTCCCCGGATCTCTGCAAGACTGTTTTCTGTACCAACTGCCATGCTACACAGGAAAACGGCTCTTACGGATCAGCCAGGGAAACTGAAGTAGAAGAAAGATTAGGTTCACCAGTCGCAGTGGGGATTCTGGTGAGCCAAGACAACCCCCGTAGCCAGGGCCCGCCTAGGCTACAAATCCCAGCCAACCTCTACAACCAACGGGTGTCGCTCCCCTTGTTAGCCCTCATTGACCCTGGAGCAGAGGGTAATTTCCTGGACACTGAGTTGGCTCGACAGGCTGGTCTCCTCACTGAGACCCTGGATTTTCCACGTTAAGCTGAGGCTCCGGATGGCAGACTCCTGGCTCAAGTTACCCATTGCACCGTTCCCGTGTCCTTGGTGCTATCCGGAAATCACAGAGAGAAGATCCAGTTCCAACTCATCTCTTCCCCCAACACACCACTGGTTTCGGGCTTCCCCTGGTTATGTCAACACAATCCGCACATAGACTGGGCTAAGGGAAGAATTGTGTGTTAGAGCTCTTTCTGTCTCTCCATCTGCCTGCAATCCGCTCGGTCACTCCCAGAGGTCAGTGCGCCAAGGAGTGTTGAGTCCACAAGAGTCAACATAAGATTATTTGGTAAACTATTGCATGATGTTCATATTTGTTCATATTTGAACAGCATGGGTCAACATGATTACATGTAGTCTCCCTGTAGTTGTCAAGATACCCTGAACGAAACTGTTGACCGAAGTACCAACTGGAAGACTGAGCAGCGGAGGTGTCAAAAGCCTGGGAATCACTGGTTTAATCTTTAACAGTGTGTTGTGTTTTATACATTTATCACATGTTTTTTTATATAAAAAGTAACTAGTAAATAAAGCTGTCAGATAAATGTAGTGGAGTAAAAAGTACAGTATTTTCTCTGAATTGTTGTGGAGTATAAAGTAGGAAAAAATTGATATAGTCAAGTACAAGTACCTCAAAATTGTACATACATACATGTAAGTACTGTAAATGTACTTAGTTTCCACCACTACTGACCACAGGACAAGCTGGAGAGGAGTGGTCACCTGTTTGAAATGCAAATGAAGAAAGTAAGCTACTTATTGAGATCACAAAAGCAGCAATAGTGGTGACAAGCTAAAGTTAACATGCTGATATTTCTTAAAATTACCTTCTTAAATAATGTTCCATGGCTTCAATATAGTGTAAAAGATGAAGCCAACAGATGTTTTCTAGACTCAAATACACCAAACACACTTGAGCATGCAGAAGACATAAAGCTATAATAAGCCACAGTGTGAATATAATTATTTATGCCCTACCATGTCATTCACTAAACAGGTGTAAGTTGGAATCAAAGCAGCTCTCTTTAGTAAGCATATTTCCTCCTGCCCTACTCACTGTTAAATACCTTTTACATTACAGCACCCGAGAGCCATGCATAATGTAAAGGGATATATCCTCCACTGTAGGCAGACTGATTACCCCCGCTGGAGTCTCATCTGTTAAAAGAGGTGTTAGGCATAATATGCCACTTTAGATTTAGAGGAAAATTACATCTGGAGAAGGTGCTTTTAGTCTGCCTCCTTCCTCTGCTCCGTACCCTCCATCCACAGACTCTTAATATTCATCTTCAAAATCGGCACAGAGATTCCTCAGTGTGTCATTTAGCAAGGAGTTTTCCTCAGCCGCAGGCTTCAAAGGTTTTCAAAGCTCCCACCTCCCAAAGAGGTTATTAGTCATGTATGGAAGATGATTCCATATATCAGTTGCTCTTCAAAGCAAGTAACTGCAAAGGCAGCATACAAGGAACATGATCTGATAGGCAAGGGCCTTGCCAGGAATTAATGCTGTGCTATAAAAGGTGTTAAATGTTCTGCCTTTAAGGCTACTTTGGTACAGGACCGCTTTGCTGCCTCGTAAAATATTACACAACACCGTTAGTTTGAATTCAATACTGCAGGAGCTACTGTATATGACCAGACCTGTGGTTAAAGAAACAAGACAACAAATAAAGTTCTGTAAACAGCTTATAATAATCATTATTCTGAGGATGGCAATAGGGCAAAAGCTGTGAGGTTCATTCTTTGTTGAGTGTGACTGTCATCAGCAAATTGTGGCAATCTTGAATTTTTATATTTATATATACATATATTTAATATTGTGTAAATGTGGAAGATCAGGCCACCATGATCATCTAGATGAAAGTCAAGACGTCACCAAAAACATTACACATCATCCTGTGGGGATGACGAATCAGCTGATTTTATGGAAATTCAAACATTAGTTTTCTATATTCCTAGTCATGAGCCAAAGTGCCAACCCTGTCTTCTAGAAATTAAGTATATACAGCTACTTTTCAACAGCCAGTTCGACTTCTGGTGGCGCAATGACCGAGTAAGCAGCATAAAACAGAGCTCTGTCGAAAAATTAAAAAGTAAAGTGGCATCGATAATTTCCAGTCTATAAAGAAAAAGTAGTGGTTCATCGGTGAAATGAGTTCGACTTTGAGACAAAAAATGGGCAGCAAGCAAGAAAATAGACAGGAAAAAGAAGATAAACGGAGAACACAGAGTCCGACTAGCAAAGACAATGCTAGCAAGGAAGGTCAGCAAGATCAAGAAGTACTGGAGGAATTAAAGAAAACAAAGAAGGACACAATCACACACAAAGACATTTATTGAAAGACTGGAGCAGACAGTAAAAGATATAAAAGATTAATTAAATGAACACGAGGTAAGAATCAAAAAAGTGGGAGAGAGAATAAGTACCAATGAAGATACAACAATGCGACACCAGATGGCGCTAAGGTACCTGCTTCACCGCGATATGGCCCTTTCAGCAAAGTGCGATGAACTTGAAAACAAAATGAGGCGTAACAACATGAGAATATACCAGATACCAGAAGGAAGTGAAGGAAAAGATGCTGCAGGATTTGTGAAGAAATTGCTGAATGACCTACTTAAACTACCGGTGGGAGTAGATGTTGAGATCGAGAGGGTGTATCGCTCGCTAAAGTCAAAACCGATGGACCCAATGGCTCCACCTAGGTCGATGATCATCAAGCAAGCATGGAGCCAGGGTCAGATTCACTTCCAAGAAAGGCGAATATTCTTTGACCAAGACTACTCTCCCAACCTTCAGAAGAAAAGAGTAAAAGTTTACGAAGTCATCAAACAGCTACGTAAGAAGGGAATACAGGCAAAATGCATATACCCGGCGCAACTAAGACTGAAACTCAATACCGGAGAGAAAACATTCCAGACGCTGATGGATGCAACATCAAAGCTGAAGGAGCTGGACATTGAGGTACGCTGTGGAGAGAGAGAGAGAGAGAGAGAGAGAGAGAGAGAGACGATAGAAGAAGAGCTGAAAGAAAGGCCAGGGAGCAAGAGAAGACGAGACACATTACTGTCAATACATGACATTAAGGCCCTGATTTAAGAAGGAGTGTAAAATACTTTTAAATAAGACAATAGTAAGTTCCAATTCCTTCCAAGATTGAAGTAAAATTGGGATGGTTAGTCCTACTTTTACCAATAGAACATAAAAATATAAGTGTTGCTATACCACTACGAGTGTTAAATGTTGCCATAAGTTCATATACATGTTAACTTAAAAAGTTCAGACGGATGCTAGATCTGTTAGATGCATGAGTGAAACACACTCAACGAGACCTCTACTAAGCAGGTGCAATAAGGTTATAGGGGTTTTAATGGCACTGTGTGCAAAGTTTTCCCCAGAGAGGACAGGCCACACCTCTCTGCCACAGTATCATCTAGGATTAGAATGTTCAAAAGCTGTGTCTAATGGGACAGATGGAAGTTCTAGTTCAGTTCAGTTCAGGGTTAATGAGGGAGGCCCCCACCCCCCCTTTTTTTCCTCTTTTCATCCCCCTTCTGTCATTATATACATACAGGATCGATACAAACAAGGAGGACAACATACTGTATATAATACTACACAAAGGGTATGGCTTCTTTGAATTTTATCAGCTACAATATAAATGGAATTAATAACCCAATAAAAAGGAAGAAGTTTGGACAGTTTAAAAAAAAGGCAAAGTGCGGTAGTACTACTCCAGGAAACACACTTATCTGACATTTGAAATTAAAAAGAGAATGGGTAGACAAAGTGTATAGTTCAATTGGAAATATGAAAAAAGAGGAGTGGCTATTCTGTTTAGTAAAGCGGTGTGCTATAATAACGAAAAAACCTTCCAAGACAAGGAGGGTCGGTATGTTATGGTGGTTGGGACAATTAGAGGCATAAAAATAACAATTGTAAACATCTATGCCCCAAATGAAGATTGCTCTATTTTCTTTTTAAAAAATAGCAGCACGAGTGGCGGACAAAAGTGAAGGGATTTTGCTTATTGGAGGGGATTTTAACTGTATATTGAATGCTAAACTTGATAGATCACCTGTAATAGCGAAGCCTCCATCTAAAATGTCCAAGGAAATGTCAAACCTGATGAAAGAAATGGGTTTAGTGGATGTCTGGCGACACGCACACCTTTGGGAAAGAGATTTTACATTCCTGTCTCAAGTGCATGGGAGCTACTTGAGAATAGACTACTTTTGTATATCGAAAGCAGACTTATATAAAGTAAGAGAATGCATAATTGAGCCATTTACCATCTCAGACCACAACCCAGTTATCATGAAAATTAATTTAGGGTTAGACAAACAGTTTAGATATTGGAGATTAAACGTTTCGGTGTTAACAATTCCCCAAACAAAACAAGAAATATAAGATGCGCTGAAGGAATATGTCTCTATTAATGATGATGGTAATGTCTCCCCTTCAATACTGTGGGAGGCAGGAAAAGCCACAGTACGTGGTAAGATTATATCTATTGGGTCTAGAATAAAGAAACAAAGAAACTCAGAACAACAAAAGTATGAAAATGAAATAAAGAGGTTAGAGAGGGACCATAAAAACAATAAAAAAGAAGAGATGCTTAAGGAGTTAAAAGAGACGAGGAAAAAACTAGACAAAATACTGACATACAAAGCAGAAGGAGCCCTTAGATACATAAAAAGAAAATACTATGAAATTGGAAATAAAGCTAGTAGACTTATGGCTTTTCAGCTCAGGAAAGATCAAGCTAGTCGCATAGTTCCTAAGATTAGACATCCTGTAACGAAAAAGGTTGAGACCCACCCCACAGCAATATCAGACGCCTTTGCTGAATATTATCAACAGTTATATAGAGGCCAAAACCAGGAATCTAAGAAAGATAAAATTACAAAATTTTTGAAACCTCTTAATTTGACAATTATTGATGGAGGAGGAATGTAAATTAACAGACCCTATAACAGAAGATGAAATTAAAGAAACAATCAGTAATCTAAAAAATAATAAGGCACCAGGAACAGATGGTTTTTCTGGAGAGTATTATAAAGTTTTTATGAATGATCTTTCTCCACTACTATGTAAAGTATATAACTATGCGCTACAATCAGGAGACCCACCAAAATTGTGGTCCAAAGCCATAATTTCAGTATTGCATAAAGAAGGTAAAGACCCCATGCAATGTACAAGTTATCGCCTATTAGTCTTCTATGTGTGGATTATAAAATACTAACATCTATCATGGCTAAAAGAATTCAAAAATATATCAAAAAAGTCATAAAACCAGATCAAACCGGATTTATTCAAGGCCGTCAAGGAACCAACAATGTGAGAAGGGCTTTAAATTTACAATCAACAGCAATTAAAAAATAAAAGAAATGCAATGCTTCTCAGCCTCGATGCTGAGAAAGTATTTGATAGAGTTGATTGGCTATTTTTGGAACAAACACTGATGGAAATGGGTTTCAGAGAAAAGTTTGTAACCTGGATTAAACTACTATACAAATAATCAAAATTGAGAATAAGGGTGAATGGCCAGTGTTCCAAATTTTTTGGGATAGAAAGAGGTGTGAGATAGGGTGACTCCTTGTCTTCCGTCCTCTTCGCATTAAGCATCGAACCACTAGCAGAAGCTATACGTCAGAATGCAAGAATTCAAGGAATAGAGGATGAAGGGAAGTCAGTTCACAAAATATCACTGTTCGCGGATGATGTATTGCTCTTTATAGAAAATCCATCCCACTCCATTCCTCCACTTATGCAATGTCTGCATGAATATGGACTAGTCTCAGGATATAAAATTAATGAAAATAAATCTGAAGCAATGATGATTTTTGGTGTTTGGCCATCCCATTTAAATGAACGGGTCTCATTTCATTGGTCTAAGCAAGGATTTAGATATTTAGGAATTACTCTTACGCCCAACTCCAGCCAGCTTTTTGAAGCAAACTACAAAAAACTAATACAACAAATACAAAATGACATAGTAAGGTGGGAGATCCTTCCTCTCTCACTACTAGGCAGAATTGAAGTGATAAGAATTAACCTATTACCCAGACTTCTTTTTCTGTTCCAATCCCTCCCAGTAAACGTACCCATTGCGGTCCTTAATAAGTTAGATAAATTACTTAGTAGATTCATATGGCAGAAAAAGAAAAATTAAAACTTTACTTCTATCAAAGGAGAAAGGAGGTCTAAGTTTACAGAATCTAAAATATTATTACTGGGCAGCCCAGTTAACCGCAGTAGTGTCCTGGATTAAAAATGATAAAGAATCAGGATGGGTTGAAATAGAACAAAGTTCAGTCAAAGAGATAACTTTGTCCATTTTACCTTTTATAAACATAAAACAAGGCCTTAGAACCAAAATTGAAAATGAATGGACAAAACATACTCTAAAAATCTGGACAAATATAAAAAAAATGTTTGGAGGTCCAGAATCTATTTCTAGGGCCATGCCTATAGTAGGTAATATTGAATTTCTTCCCTCTATATGGGACAGTGGATTTAGAACATGGGCTGATAAAGGTCTTAGGACAATAAACCAATTATTCAGTGGAAATTAACTTAAATATTTTTCACAACTTCAAGAACAATTTAGTATTCCATCTAAAAATATGTACAGGTATTTCCAGATAAGACACTATATCACAAGTCATAAAGAGAAAGACCAGGTTATGAAAGAACCAAACGAAATAGAAGAATACTTTAATATTGCAGAGAAACATTTTCCAACTAAAAGACACATTTCTCATTTATATAAAAGGCTAACAACTAATATTACACAAAACACAAGAGATATTAAAGGAAAATGGGAATTGGAACTAAACACTATAATTGAAGACGATATCTGGGAAGAATTATGTAAGGGATGCCATAAAGGTATTAATAGTCAATTATGGAAAGAATTCGACTGGAAAGTTAAAATTAGATATTTCAACACACCTCATGTGATCTCTGCATACGTGAAAGAACCATCGGTGGCATTGTGATGGAGAAAATGTGGTAAAATAGGAGATCATACGCATCATCTTCTGGGATTGCCCAAAAATACAAGAATTTTGGAAGTGTTAAAAGAAATAAACAAGATACTAGAGGTAGAGATACCTCTAGATCCAGTTGTATGCTTATTGGGAGCATTGCCTAAAAAATCTATTATGAGGAAAAGAGATATGTACTGCGAATACTCATATTGATAGCGAAAAAAATGACAACAGTGCATTGGAAGGAAGAAGAACCTCCAAGTTTGGTTCAATGGACTCAGAGACTGAAGCAGGTCTATATAATAGAAAAAATGACTGCATGCCTACTAATGAAGATGGATATATTCTTGCAAAGATGGAGAAGTATTACATTGTATTTAGATATGTAAATAAGACAGATCATAGAGACTGGTATGGCAAGTTAATGCAACATATATGTAACCTGCTTCTGTTACCTTTAGTATGAAAGTGTCCACCACAAAGAAACTGCACTGATGACAATATTTTTATTTTTATTTTACTTATCATCATTAGTGCTATTATTATTTACCTTGATTATTATCACTGCTATTATTCATTTTTTATTCTTTTTTTTCTCTCTCTCGGATGTAAGGGGATGTATGTTGGGAAGGGGATGTTTTTGTATTCTAAATTACAATAAAAAGAAAGTTCCAAAAAAAAAAAAAAAAAAAAACAGCAAGTACATTTTGGAGTAAATGTAATGTCTCCTGAACAAGTCCTGTAACCGCACACAGAATTCAGGATGCTGCTTCCTTATGACTGTGGGTGGTTTATAAATGCAGTGTTTCATTCACTCTTTCACTCAGGGTAGAGGAAATTTTGGCCTGATGGTGACAATAGAGGAAAGCTCTGGAGGTCACCACAATCATTTGAATCATCCTGTGGGGACCATGAATGTCCACACCAAATTTCAAAGCACTCTCCCTGTAGTTGTCAAAATGTCAAGATACCCTGAACAAAACTGTTGGACTGACCGAAGTACCAAGTGGGAGACTGACCGACAGAGGTGGCCAAGATAGCACTACCTAGCAAGTTAATCTTGCATATTTACTGCCAGCTGACCACTTTTGGCTATGCAAGCTATTATTGCGATGTTGGCTGTGGGCTGGTGGAAGTCATTTGTTGGTCAACAGACCCACACAGTAAAGAATGTGAGGGAAAATAGTGTGATAGAACAACTGTAATAAGAAAGTAACTCTAGCAAGAAACAGTAAAACAGATATTGTAACTTAAGTATATTATAGGGATCCTAAAAGGGGCAATATGTAAGATTTGGCCAATATTTAGACTAAAACATTCATAAAATGAACTCAACAGAATGTGAAGAAGTAACAGTGCTGACGTCATGTCAAAGACATCTAAGTATTGTGTTGCAGATATATCTGCTGAAATTAGCATGCTAACCTGCTAGACCCGGCCCATCCTGTGTTGTAATACCACTTGTGCCTCGAGAGGCGACAGTCCGATAGTATAGCTCAGGTAGTTCCAGCTGGGAGATGTGTGTGAGCGGCAAGTTCGCTACATTACACAAACCCTCTTAGTTTTTTTAGTCTAATAAATAAACAAAACTTGGTCAGTGCTCAGTCAGCTAATAGAGCCGCTAAGTTAGCTAGAAGGCTAACTAGCTGACGGCAGTTAGCAGCAGTTATGACCTGATGTGTGATATGCTGCCCCCTATTTATTTGGAGTATGAATTCAACGGGTAGTCTCAATTCTTACATATTGCCCCTTTAAATCTGGTTTTCAAAATTGGATTAAATTAGAAGTTGTATGTACATGGTAAATGGTTACATTTATATAGCTCTTTTATCCAAAGAGCTTTACAATTTTTGTCTCTCATTCACCCATTCATTCACACACACACACACACACACACACACACACACACTGATGGCAGCAAGCTACCATGCAAGGTGCTAGCCTGACCAATGGGAGCAATTTGGGGTGTATTGCCCAAGAACACTTCGATATGTGGACAGGAGGAGAAATGTTTTTTGAATCACACTGATGAGGTGTATTGTCAAAACTAAATAGAAGTGAAAGAATAAAGAAATGCAGCAGGTTGATTTCTAAGTTTTACCATGTTTTTCTCTTTGCTGTAGTTTTACTACAGTTGTGTTGTCCACTTGGACCATTTGGATATCACATCCCCGATTATGTACTGTAGTCAGAAAGTGTGAAATGCAAATGGTTTTAGTGTGCAGTAACTGCAGGTCTGCTGGATGGACACACCCTCGCCAGACACACTCAGGCCCGAGCCCTGAAGTCTAGAAGAATCTGATGAAAAGAACTGGCCTGAACCTGATGTGTAAAGAGGGATTTATAGTTGTGTGTTAAGTGGTGGCTATGGTGGCTACGTATGTACGTGTCTGAAGCTACATACGCATCTTCAAAAAAGTAATTACATTTTGGGGCTATGGAGATACCACGTGCAGACACCAGGAACTGTGATTGGTCAACATGGGCTGCGTGTATGTTCGACCAGTTTCTGATGCTGGAAGAGATTGTTGATAGTGAAAACAACATGAAGGAAGTTGAAGATATACTCAGTTATCTCCTCCTTTTCAGTAACACACATCTACTGTAGCAAAGACACCTCCACTGCAAACCTGCTCATCACAACCCCTTCTCTCTATCACAGTGAATGACACCATGTGCATTTTGGTTGTGCTCTGTTCCTGTGTCACGCACCCCGGTATTTGTCACCAGTGAGTTCTGTTAGATCAATTCTTTGTTTCCTTGGACCTTGCCTGTATTGTGGACTTTTGTATTTTGCCTGCTCCCTGTCGGATTTGTTTGCTTGTTGGACTTGTTCCCTGTTTTTTGATCGCTGCCTGTCTGAGGCCCAAGGTCGTTCCTTGCCGGTGTACATGGCCCCTGTGTTCTCTCCATTGTCTGCAAAGCTGCCTCCCTGTTCTGCCTGCCCCGCTACACAAGCCAGCTGCCTTTCCTGTTCTGCCTGCCACGCTACTCAAGCCAAGCCAGAACCTACACTCACCGTTTCTGTCCTCTGAGTCCAGTCAGTTCTCCACGAACTGTGAATACAAACATCACTACTGGCTACAGTGGACTACACCGGACTCGCCTACTCTGGAAGAGCGCTTATCAATCTGTCATTGCTTGCCGTATTATAATAAAAACTGTCACGACTACTATCCTGTTTCCCCCTTTCCTGTGTTCTGCATTTGGGTCCTTAGATCATGTATTATATGACGGAATGCCCGACCATAAGAGGGACCCAGCAGACACCATGTCCGACGAGCTGGTCGAACTCGTCTTGGATCTTAGGCGCTTGCAGGAGTGTTGGAGGACAGCCAGCAATGACCAGCACAAGCAGACAGCTATTGCTGGCCGCACACTACGCAGTGTCCTGAAAACCTTGGCTGAGGGACTCTATACCTGAGTTTGTCATGGACTTCATGAAGGCCCCCCATCCTTGGCCTGCTAGCCACCAGCCTGATTCCCGGCCTGCTAGCCACCAGCCTGATTCCCGGCCTGCATCCCTGCCTACTAGCCCTTTGTCAGTCAGGTTCGGTTACGATAGCCTGCAATCTGCCTGTCCTGAGCTGGTCCCAGCTCCGAACCTGTACCTGGGCACCCACCTGGCTTTTGGTGGTCCTGTCAGTCATCAGCCTGCACCCCAGCCTTCTAGTTCCCAGCAAATATCCCTGCATGCTTACCTCCTGCGTGCTAGCCTCCAGTCAGCATCTCAGCCTGCAAACCAGGTGGTACCTCAGTCCATTGCTGTCTTGGCGCCTTCTGGGAAACCCCCCAGGAGGAAGCATGGCTCCCACCGATGCTTGTCTGCACCGCTGCCCAGTGCCCCAGAGCCGTCGCTGCCCAGCGGTGGCCTCCAGTTCCTGCGGCCATCACCCCCTGGACTCTCCGTTGGATCGCAGCAGCCCCCGGGACTCCCTGCTGGATTACAGCCGCACCACAGATCTCCTGTTGCCACTGGATCGCAACCGCAGCACTCCCTTGTCGCTGCTGGATCGCAGCAGCACCACAGATCTCCAGTCACCACTGGATCGCAGCCGCCTCTTTTCCCAGTTGGATCGCAGCAGCAGCCATCTCTAGTCACCACTGGATCGCAGCAGCACCAATCCCTTGTTGCCGCTGGATCGCAGCCGCCTCTTTTCCCGGTTGGATCGCAGCAGCAGCCATTTCTAGTCGCCGCTGGATTGCAGCACACTGCTGAATTCTCTGCTGGGTTGCAGCAGCAGCAGCACCCTCCTTCTCTACCGGAGCGGCAGGCTCCGGGTTCCCTGGCATCACTGGTTCTGCCAGATCCTCGACCAGTCTCCCCGTCACTGGCTTCCTGTCCTGCTGTCCTGTCACCGGGCCTTGATCTGGTTCGCCGGCCTCCAGAGGGGCTCCGCCTTCGCCGCCAGCCTCAAGTGACAAGCTCTCCCTCCCTCCATCTCCTCTGTTGCTCTTCCTGAGGTTTCCTCCTCCTCCTTTAAAGGGTTTTTCCTGATCCAAATCAAGGGTGTAAGTATAGAGAACGTTATATGCTGTAGAGATTGTAAATCCCTTTGAGGTAAATATGTGATTGCTGTATAAGTTAATTGATTTTAACACATTTTATTAAGTCATGAATTAACTCATACAGACTGATTGCATGTGTGACTCCATGGGCAATCTCTTGTCAAAGTCATATGTATAATACAAAAGAACAGAAACATTTTTTTTTTTAAAGGATTGCTCCAGATATTTAGGCTCTCTTTAACAATTCAAAAATCTTGAGTCAAACTGTTATTTAAAAAAAATGGCGAAAACGCTAGATTAAGTATTAAGATTAAGAAGATAAAGTCACATTCCTCATATCCCTGAGTGCAAATATTCCAGTTAAATTTCTAGTTCGACAGAAGAACACTCAGTTCTAGCTATGAGGTGGATATCTCATTTGTTTCTTACAGTGTTTGGAAAGAGCTGGTGTCTTTTTTTTTAGGGTAGGGTCTGAGTCTAAAATAAAAACAGTAGTGGTGTGATTGGCAGAGCACCACCCACCCCACCAGATATCAGGGTGGAGTCCGAGAATGATCCCTGGACAGGGCACAGTCTGTTCCCTTTAAAGGTTTAAACAATACATGACAGCCTCACCGTGAAAGACAGAGAGAGAGTGTGACAAAAACTACAAATGGTATTTCAGTGTACCAACGTAATGCTCATCCATCTATTGTTAAAGTTAACGATCTAAAAGGACCCAAAAGCAGGACACAGCGAGAGAGAGAGAGAACTGGATGCTAGTTCAGTCAGTCTTTATTGTAAATAATACAGAAGATCACTTGTAGATGAAAGACAGCTAAGCAGATGAACACTAGACAATCTGGCAAAGACAAAGTGGAAATGGACTGGCATATATACTGTTAGACTAATCACGGAAATAGGGAGCAGGTGAGTAAGTAGGTGGCGATGGTAAGGTGATGGGAATGGCAGGAAAGGGGTTACTGCAGGGCAGGAGGGAGTGGCTGGATCTGCAATGACAGGGAGAGAAAACAGAGCAGGTAACTGAATGAATGTTTAGGATCTGGCTGAAGTCGTGACAACTCTACAGTTAAATATACTCTGGGAGGACTGAGGGGACAAAATATGTAGAGAACACATTTTAACTGTTAAGCACTGAGAATGATCTATTTATCTGAGTGCAACATCATAATTTATTCCTTAAATGCATTTTCATTACTATTTATCACATGGCCTGGGGCTTGAACAACCGACAAGCATTCATAATATGACCTACTGCAACCGAGATCTGTATTCCACAAAGGTGGCATTTATTTTTCCTGTTCCTGATATTTCCTTTTTTTTTTTTTTTTTAAAAGGGTAAAATAACATTTTCTATATTTAATAATTCCAACTGAAAGCCAGCTCCATCAACAGAATACAAGCAAATTTTATATACTCAATCAAAAATCTACAAAACAGCAGTACAGCAGTTTATTTTGATTCCAATATGCCAATTATTCAACACAATAATGTTTTTATTTCAAATCATCATGCACCAAATTTTAACTGACACTAAAATAAGTGTCAGATTAAACTGAACAAATTAAGTCATTTTGCTAGTAATCTAAAATAATAGTAAATAAAAAACTGTGACTAAGCCAAATGTTTACTTTGAAGCATGTAATAAAAATACTGAAATGAAACAATGACTCAGGATTAAACAGAGCATGCAACAGTGGTGCTCTTGATTTATTTGCCAAAGCTCCAACAGTGGTTAAAGGTATGAAGGAGTTAACGCATTTATGAATCAACATCAAAATCCCCTGCCTTTGATTTTGGAATTTCTCCAGCTATCATCATCCCTCAGTCATTTCAGTGTACGTATTAATTTTACATTAAATATGTCTATGTTTCTAGCCTGAGAATGAAGTGATTATGTGCTCTGCATGTGAAAGATGAATGGTGCCAGCTCCAGGCCTGGCCCTGTGCAAGAACAGATCTAAGAAGCTTGGAGTACACAAGGGAAAGAAAAGGTACTTGAATGAATGAGCAGCGACATCTCATCAAAGTAAATCTCTTGAGAAGTCAGTTTTCTCAGTCAGACAGAGGTCAGCTGGATATGCACTTAAAGAAAGTAGGAAAGGAGTTAACATAAAAATGTAGGCAACAAAAGAGGGTGCTAACATGCTCACGATGACAATGCTAACATGCTGATGTTTAGCAGGTATAATGTTTATCATGGTAGTCACCATCTTAGTTTAGCATGTTAGCATACTAAAATTTGCTAACTAGTAGTAAACACAACGTAAACTCGAGACTGATGGGAATATCATTAGTTTTGCAGGTAATTGGACATAAACTAAAGTATTGGACAAATTACAAAAAAATTTAAATTTCTTAAAATTTTAAAATTTTGACCTTATGATAGTGCTAGAGAGAACATCAGAGGATCACCAAAGTTAGTGCAATTTATCATGCAGGGAGCATGAATGTTTGTATCAAATTATATGGAAATCCATCCAATAGTTGTTGAGACATTTCTCTCAAAACCACAAATGTCAACCTCATTGTGAAACTAGAGGAAAAGTCAGGGGATCACCAAAGTCATTAGGATTCATCCTCTGGAGACCATGAATGTCTGGGCAGGTATGGGCATCAGTATTTGTATAATCGCTTTTTTTGCTTTGTAAAAAAACATGTGTGTGTGTGTATATATATAGATATATATATATAGATATATATATATAGATATATATATATAGATAGATATATATATATATGCGCCGCCTAAAGAGGTACACAAGAGATAATGAAGCCAGAAGAATAAACTGGCTGTTCACAACTCAACCTGCGAAAGTGATGGCAATGGCAGGGTAGTAACAGCAGAGCAGACCCACCAAGGCTGGAAACGGAACAGTACTGGAAAAGTATATGGGAGAGGGAGGCACACAACAACGATGCACAGTGGCTGGTGGCTCTGAGAGAGGACCACAGCAACCTCCCTGAACAGAATCCAGTCACCATCACAGCGGCAGACATCCAAGAAAGAGTCTCAGGTATGAAAAACTGGACAGCACTGGGCCCTGACAGGATCCCCACCTACTGGCTAAAGAAGCTCACTGCACTCCATGAGCGCCTAGCAGCACAAATGAACCAGCTGCTAAGGGATGGGATGTACCCTGAATGGCTTACCAAAGGGCGTACAATCCTGATCCTGAAGGATCCCGCAAAGGGTACAGTCCCATCCAACTATTGGCCAATAACCTGTCTCTCCACACATGGAAGCCTCATGTCAGGCATCATCGCGGCTAAGATAAGTGGACACATGGATCAATACATGAGCAAAGCACAGAAGGGCATCGGCAAAGGAACCAGAGGAGCCAAACACCAACTCCTGGTTGACAGAACAGTTGCCCAAGACTGCAGAACCCGACACACCAACCTGTGCACTGCCTGGATTGATTACAAGAAAGCATATGACTCAATGCCACACACGTGGATCACTGAATGCTTGGAGATGTACAACATCAACAGGACTCTAAGAGACTTCATTGCAAACTCGATGAGGCTGTGGAAAACCACCCTTGAGGGCAATGGCAAGCCACTTGCACAAGTATCCATCAAATGTGGCATATACCAAGGAGATGCTCTGTCCCCACTGCTGTTCTGCATAGGTCTGGCTATGGATACCGACTCAGGAATGGGGCCACCATCAGTCACCTCCTCTACATGGATGACATCAAGCTATATGCTAAGAGCGAGCGGGACATCAACTCACTGATTCACACCACCAGGATCTACAGCTCTGATATTGGGATGTCATTCGGGCTTGAGAAGTGCAGTCGAATGGTGACGAAGAGAGGGAAGGTAGTCCACACAGAAGGGGTCTCACTCCCAGAAGGAACAATAGCAGACATTGACGATGGGTACAAATACCTTGGAATACCACAAGCAAATGGCAACCTCGAAGAGGTAACAAGGAAAACAGCAACTGCCAAATACCTCCAACGAGTAAGGCAAGTCCTAAGAAGTCAGCTCAATGGCAAGAACAAGTCCCAGGCAATAAACAGCTACGCCCTGCCAGTGATCAGATACCCTGTGGGAATAATAAGGTGGCCAAAGGAAGAGATACAGACCACAGACGTTAAGACACGAAAGCTCCTCACCATGCATGGAGGGTTCCATCCCAAATCCAGTACCCTGAGACTGTACGCTAGCCGTAAGGAAGGCGGCCGTGGACTAGTGAGTGTGATGAAACATCCAAGATCCAGGATGAAACATCCAAGATCCACAAGTACATCAAAGATAAGGCCCCAACAGATGACGTGCTCAGTGAATGTCTCAGGCAATGGGGAACAGCGGAAGAGGTGCTGGAGGAGGGACCATCATGGGAGGGAGGACAAACCCCTACATGGGATGTACCACCGAAACATAAGTGAAGTGGCTGATATCAAGAAATCCTACCAATGGCTAGAGTGGGCCGGACTGAAGGACAGCACAGAGGCACTCATCATGGCTGCACAGGAGCAGGCCCTGAGCACCAGAGCAATAGAGGCACCGATCTACCAAACCAGACAAGACCCAAGGTGTAGGCTGTGCAAAGAGGCCCCTGAGACAATCCAGCACATAACTGCAGGGTGTAAGATGCTGGCAGGGAAAGCATACATGGAGTGCCATAACCAAGTGGCTGGCATAGTGTACAGGAACATCTGCATGGAGTATGGACTGGAAACCCCGAGGTCAAAGTGAGAAACACTTCCAAAGGTGGTAGAGAACGGCCGAGCCAAGATCCTGTGGGACTTCCAGATTCAGACTGGCAGAATGGTAATGGCGAACCAACCAGACATCGTGGTGGTGGACAAACAGCAGAGGAAAGCCGTTGTGGTTGACGCGGCAATACCAAGTGATGGCAACATCAGGAAAAAGGAACATGAGAAACTAGAGAAATACCAAGGGCTCAGAGAAGAGCTGGAGAAGGCTTGGAAGGTGAAGGCGACAGTGGTGCCCGTGGTCATCGGAGCACTCGGGGCAGTGACGGAGGAGTGGAGGAGTGGCTACAGCAGATCCCTGGAAGAACACGAGACATCTCGGTCCAGAAAAGTGCAGTACTAGGAACAGCAAAGAACCGCAGAAGATGATGATGATGATGAGTGACAATGAAAGATATGAGATGCCTAACGTTACTTGCAGAATGCCGACCAGGCATAAGAGTGATGTTTGAAAGTATTTCAACAAAATAAACTAAATGAATGTGCAGTGCAAGCTATGTAACGTTAAACTTGCATATGCCATCAGGGCAGAGACGATTAGCCAGCTCATCACACACATGGTGACTGGAGAATTGTTCCCATTAAGCTTTGTGGAAGAAGAGGGCTTCTGCAAGCTTGGGGATATGGTTTTTCTTTATGTGAGCAAATCTGTCAGTGCAGCGCAGAAAGGTAGGCTAACCTTAACCCCTACCTGCATTTTCGCTTGGGTGTTCATTTTGGACCCTAGTCTTACATTAGATTTTTTTTTTTAGAGTACTCAAGTACTCCAATATGGAAATTACTTAAAATACCCATCTCTAGTCTGTACCAAATTTTGTACCTATCTATCTAGTAAATGTTGAGATGAAAATTTTGACCTGCTGGTGGTGCTAGAGGAAAAGTCAGGGAATCACCCTGGGCACCATGAATTACTGTGCCAAATTTCATGGCAATACATCTAATAGTTGAGATATTTCGGTCCGTACCAAATTGGTGAATTGACCAACTGACAATCATTACCATCTCCAAAAATAGTACGGATAAAAATGTAGATATTGTTACCTGCAATTCATACCAGATGTGAGACTGTTAAGGGGCATAAATTTACATAAAAAGACTATTTCCACAATGCAAATAAATTTAGAGAACATAGATAACAAAGCCACAGATGAAAGGAACCTGCCAACATGGTAATAGCTGTATTTTCAAACACAATGCATAGGAAGCAGCATGAGTACAGATGAGACTGTGCTGACATCACATAGCAGTGTCTGCTCCATTGCCAATAAAAGCTCAGACTGAGCAGTAGTAACCTATTTTCCAAACAGCTCAGCCTCCTTAAAAGTACATGTAACCTGTAACCACATTTACACACAGTGATATTACTAGAGAGAGAAAGAGAGAGGGGAAGCAATAATATAAGTGTTATTTTCATGTCAGTCTGCAAAACTCCAAAAGGAATCCCTAACTCTCACCAAGTTCACTTCCTAATTGCATTTCATTTTCACACGTTTGACAAAGGGATTAATGCTCTACTAACCACTTCAGCAACACACCATTAAGCTGTAGCCTTCATCTCCTCCAGCAATGATGCGCAACAGAGTGCTGTGTGCACGGGTACCTGCTGTTGCCAACCAATTTCATCCTGCGACTTTTGGAAGAAACCAATACCATAGGGAAAGGGGGTGTGTGACTTTTTGAGGTATGATCTCTGACATTGACATAATTAGAAGAATATGTTTGACTCATAATATACAGTAAAATTATCATAACTACATATTATAAAAAATAATAGTAATAAAATAAAAGATAAAATAAATATAAAAGATCCAGATATCAATGACAATAATGTTAACTCAGTTTATGCTGTAATTATCTTACAATTTATTTTCTAGTGATGTTTAGAGTTTTCTGCATCCTGTGTGACACACCAGCACAATATGCCTCATAATGATTGTAATAAAATATTGCAGATTGCAGATTTTAATACATTCTTGTTGTTACACACAGGAAATAATTCATGAATAGTGTGTGAATGCATTCTGGGCAAGATTCGCTATTGACTGCTACACTGTTGTTGACTCACATTCTTGGCCAGTTTAAGGTTGGGTCTCAGTAAGTTCAGCCGAGGTTTCAGACTAATGGAACAGCACTTAAGATTTTCCTGAATGAGAGTGCCAAAGGGAAGTGAATGAGGACATATTAAAATGACTAATAAAACGGAGCTTTAGTCTTCTGTGCTCTCTCCTGTCCTTCCCAGTGATGGAGAGACCTTTGACCTTCCCACTCCAGACAGAACCACAGAGGGGGTGAAAATGTATTTACTGATGGCATATTTACCTCCCCCACTGAATCTCCAATCATTGATTTTGTTCTGAAAAAAACATTTTCTATATCTGTCCTTCACTTCTTTTCCTTGCACCTATTTTTTTGCAACATCATTCTGTGTTCATAGCAATATTGTCACTGACCTTTACACTACTCACTGTTGGTTGCTTGTAATTTTGTGATTAAAAATCTGAGCTTTTTCTACTGCTCCACACATTGCAAGTCACTCTGAATGAATGTGTCAGCTAAATGCCAAAATTGTAAATGCAAATGAGACAGGTACAAGCACTAAAACATGAACAGTATTTGATAACTGCTAAGAGCAGGTGGTGCCTTTGGTTGTGTGAGTGTGTGTGTGTTTTAGGGGGATGGGGTGTCAGAAGTGCCTCTACATTTAGCAACATCTGTTTAAGTGAATATAACATTTAAGGTTTAAAATAAGATCCTCCATATTTTGTCTCTTTGCATCACGTGATTCATCTATCTATATGTTGCTCTGTTCATTTGACCAGCAGTATAATTCTTATTCCCCATCTTTTAGGCATAACAACAATAAATATGCACAAGAGTTTACCAGCATGTGTGTAAGTGAATGAGAGTGTGTATGTGTGTGTCAAATAATAGGCCATCATTAATCTCTGTCACACTCTTCAGGGACTAGGGAGGACGTGTGTGTGTGTGTGTGTGTGTGTGTGTGTGTGTGTGTGTGTGTGTGTGTGTGTGTGTGTGTGTGTGTGTGTGTGTGTGTGTGTGTGTGTGTGCGCATTGGAAGGAGGGAAATGGGGCCAGGTCAAGTGCATGCGTGTGTGTGTGTGTGTGTGTGTGTGTGTCTCACTCAAGAGATGGAGTAAATGTGGACGAGACAAAGGAAGGGTTATAGGCTTTAGAACAATGTACGAGGGATATGTTTGTGTGTGTGTGTGTGTGTGTGTGTGTGTGTGAAAGACTGACATATGGACGATGCACACGGGTCTAGCCACAGCATGTCATTGAGGATATCTTGTCTGGGAAGAGTGGCAACAGTGAGAATGTTATCTGTTTGCTGCTGATGTTATTATTAGGTTCCCTCAGTCAGAGCCACTGTGACACGTTTCTTTCTGTCTGACAAAATCACATGAGTGTCACCTTCCTCTCTGTCTTCCTCTGGCACAAAATACTTTTTTCCCCCTCACAGAGACGTACTTTTCTGTAGAGGATTCTATTTAAAGCTAGACTGTGTGAGACATGTATAGAGAGATCATACATATCTCATATGTTTAGCCTTTTTGACTATACTGGAGTTTTCCTAAGTGTTCAGGCTGTTTTAGGAGTTATAAGTTTTCTTTATAAGGTGGTTGTTAAAAGATTACACTAGAACTTGTTATTCATCAAAATATATCTTCTTATTATAGAAGTAATATGAGTGTAACCTGATAAATGTATATTTTGTCATTGTAGTGAATAGCAACAGTGTTTGTTTACAGCAGTGGTAGCGTTGCTTCAGTGGGGCGGGGTGTGACAGATCTCTCCGCCAATCAGCAGCACCCTTCCTTTGAACCAGCGCTGAAAAGGCGGGATTTGTGGTTCTACTAGCCAATCAGCGTCTACCTTCCTCAGTGCTGGAAGAAGTTAGCAATAGGCTGCCAGTCTGGTCCGTAGCCACGATGGATGCAATACCATGCCTTCTGATCGTCCTCCTGTTTTGGACAAGGATACAAGAAAATACAGGTGAGTGACCTTAATTGGACAATATTAAGTTGTGTGTTGTGTTTTTCGTGTGTTTCTCGAAAGTTACACTCTGGAGTCCGGACAGTTCCGCTAGAAAAGCTCTGTTCAAGAAGCCTGAAGAAGCAGAGTGTGTCTAACTAAGATGGCGCAGGGTCGGCGGCCAGCCTGCTGCTGCCTGTCTGAGGAATGTTTATTGTCTGGGGAAAAAAAGGAGCAGGGAGTTAAAAGTCACATTGGGTTTAAAAGGGCCGACGGATATAGCTCAGGATCAAAGCTGACCTCTCTTCAGCCAGGTTTTGGTCACAGCTTTTGGATTCTGCTTTGCCAACAAAGGGCATTGGAGTCCGTCCGGAGGAACAGTCCTCAGTTTCGAAAACACAAAGTTGGCAGAGAACACTGAGTTGATGTTTACTTTTTGTCAAGCAGTGGTTGTTCATTACCTTGGGATTGGAACATGTCCCCTCGCAGTTTTTTTGGAGCTCATAATTGAACTACATAAGTTTATGTTGCGTCAGGGCTGAATGCCTGTCTCGTTCCAGATGACCGTTGTCTCTCGGTGCAACATTGTTTCACCTCATGTTTGTCCCTCTGTTACTATTTTCTCATCTCAGGTGCTATGACAATGACGTCCTTCCTCAGAAATGTTTGGGTAGATGTTTGGACTCTTTCAGTAAAGTAGCCAATTTAATTCCTGACTTATTTCTCGAGCTAATATTTGTTTTCGAGTCTGGTAAATGCCTTGCTACCCTCTGTCTAATTATTTAATAAGCTGCACGCAGTGTTAACTGGTACTTTGACTTTCTGTTTAATAGCTGTCTGACACATACATATCTACTCTGCACCATCACGTTAGCCGGCTAGCTTTTAGCTGTGGCCAATAGCAGTGTTGAACTGTAATACAGTGTTTCGACATATTCCGTTTTCGTCTTTCGCTGCAACTTATCTTTTCGACGGTCCAGTGTCTGGGAGTTTTTCGTGCGATAGGTGATGACATTGGTCTTAATAGTTTAGACATGTGGCATACAGGGGTTTTGCCCCTTCGACACCACAGTTAAACAGCTTGCTGTCAAAAGATGAGAAACAATTTCTTCAGTACTTCCTCATCCTCCAAGTTTAGCAGAATACAACGCACCCAGGTACGCAAAACTCCATTCAGAATGTGCCAATTTAATGCTGCTTTGCACTATGGAAGACTTTGACGAAGTCCTCTGGTGCATTTGGCTTACACATTTCTAAACGGCACGCAATTTCATTTAAATCTCGACATTTAAAATAGCTTTGCAGTGATATAGTTCACTACGTGTAATTGCAGTGGAAGAGGACTGCAGTTTATTTTTTTAAAGAAAACCTGCTAGGCGTCTTTCATTAATGCCGAATAGACGGGAGTCTCCTAAAGACGCTTGGAAGAGTCATTTGTAACGGGGTGTTTATGGTTACCGATAAGCAGTCCTGAATTACCCCGCAAGATTTGTGAATTGGATTCGGCGTTTATAGCTCCTCATTAGAGAATGACACTGATATACCAGTCACCACCGCTGCCCCCATTCATGCTTGCTGTTGTTACGAGATTTTTATTTTCATTTTGAAACGGAACTGTGTGCGTTTTTCTTTGTTTCAGTGGGCAGCATATTGCAAAAGGAAAAGGCTGTTCAAACAGCCGATAGTGGTGTTTTTTTTTGTTCATATTGACTCGCAGACTCACGCGTTTCCTTTGTGTGACATTCCTTTGTGTGGAGAAAGAGAGAGGGAGAGAGCCTCACCATGAGTGGAGGAGCATGCTTTTCAAACAGCATACATAAAGATCTCATCAAAACCTCCCCATGCCAAAAGCACGGTGGTGTCCTCATATACCCCATCGCTGCCTCCAATGCAGGCTGGTTATTAAATTGATATGTTGGCTCAGGGACACTCAAGAAGGGAGGGAATTCCGCTTTCTTTGTCCAGCAATAGGATTGTCATGGCGTGGGTCCACGACCGGAGCTGCATCATTTACATCAGAAAAGAATCCAATATTTTAGATGCAGATAATCTGACCCACAGATTAGAAAAAAGAATCGGTGCATCAGCACACATTTCAACTGTTATGTGAGTGACATGAATATCAAGGATGTATATTAGACAGATATATATTCACAAAAGGATAGATATGATTTAACCGATGAGCACCTTCATGTCACGTTTCTGTTCTGTGTTCAGAACCACACCCCTGCAGCTCACACACACTTGCTTTAGCAGCATTCATATGTAGCAGTGTACTACACACAGAAAAACATCCTTACACATCCAAGTGCTGGTAGTGGGCTAAATTAGGTGGTGTCACTATTACTCTCCTCATCCTTCCAGCCTCGGTCATCCTCCCATCTAACCGGCTCTGTCCTCATGCTCTGTCACTTGTTTCTCCCCCTCAGCCCTCCAGTTTAATTTGTCTGCTCTGAGTCTTGTGCTTCTCCCTCTGCACACTTTAGGTGTAGTAAGTAAATGGGCCATATTTAGCTGGAGTGGCTGGTTATAAAGGATGAGTGTTGTGTCAGCACAATTAGTCAAATGCAAGCCACTGTCAAGGGAGACTCCAAATCAGTCCTGACTGTCCCTGACAACAGAGGATGTGGAGGATCAGTTTAGGATGTTATCTCAGCTCTTCTTGCTCCAGGGTTGCTACTGGTAATGAAATTTAAATAACGGTATATCCTACAGTGTGTCCCACTTTCATACTGCAACGTATACACTGCGTACTAGGAAAGTTACGATGTTTTGGCAGTTTGAATGCAAGAAATTAACAGGAAATGAAACTGCAACAAACTGCATACATGAATACTTTTTCTAATTTCTAATAAGAAAGTTTCACAAAACAAAAATCAGTACTTTTTTTTTTCTTACTTTGCTTGTATTTTATTTTTCTATTTTTTTTTTTTTTTTTGCGTTTCCACTTTATCTGATAGAGATAGTGAAGAGAGACAGGAAAGGCAGGGGAGAGAGAGGGGATGACATACAGCAAAGGGCAGCAGGCTGGATTCGAACCCAGGCCGCTGCGGTAAAGACTCAGCCTCGATACGCGCTCTACCAGGTGAGCTATCGGGGTGCCCGTTTGCTTGGTTTCAGAGCTGTCACTAGAGCTGTGTCACCACTGTCCATAATTTTCCCACTCTTTTTCAGCTCTGAGCAGTTCCTGTTTTTCTGGAGTGTTTACATGTGCTCTAGTATGCCACTTATGATCAGGTTTTTGGAGTATCCCTGTTGTGTGTTGTGGATGTAATCTTTAATCCTTGTTTCAGAAACCTGGATGAGACCGTATCCCAGTTTTGAGAAACCTGGATATGCCGACTGAAGTACTCGGTATAGAACTGAAAACGTAGAATTGTAGGTGCAACAGCTTAAAAGGCATTCAAATATTGCAGTATATGCATTAAGAGGCAGTACCGGATTTACACTCACTTCCGGTTATCAGGAGGAATCCGTATTTATATGAATAATATAATTTAACTCACATTAAATTCACCTCGGGGCACCACCCTTTGAATGTTGGTAGCCAATTACTTAATTTAGTCCCATAAATCGATCTTATCAAATACACTAAACTATCAATTTGGAACTGAAAAATTATCATACTATTTCTTCTTTGTGGTCTCTTTGGTTTCCTGCTGTGTGGACATCGTGTGGTGGCAGTTACTAGTCCAGTCAATTTTTCATAGAGATGTATCCATTAGGCGCACGAGTAGAGATGTTGAAGTAGCACATGTTGTGTGTGTGTCCAATCGTTTAGGTCAAATAACATGTAATTTGTAGAAAACAACACAATATGTGTCTGCTTGGTAATAACACAAACATTTTATCAGCTAACACATTTGTAGTAAGAGTGATTTATTAAAAAGCATTTATTTAAAAGATAATAAGAGTAAAACACACAATATGTAATGTGTGTGTGTGTGTGTGTGTGTGCGTGCGCATGTCAGGTGTGCACATATCAGGTGTGCGCCAGAAAGAATGTGTGTACGTTTCTTTGTTCTGCCTTAATATGTTCCGCGTGCACAGGTATGAACACGTGTGTTAGGTCAAAAACAAAGGAGTATGTGAAGCGGGAGCTTTGAGTTTCTTCTCCGCATGTGTGGCTATGTTTAAGAGCGATTATATGTTATCTGTGTAGGATAATGGTGCCAGGTTAGAAAAGAGTCATTAGTTTGCAGGGCTTTTCTTTCAGCATCTCCCGCAAATGCTGATAATGTTAGCCTATAATCATCAAATTTTTTAATTATGTATTTTGACATTTTTAATAATAATCACTTTTTTTAAAGTGTCCTCTGGGGATCACGGCCATTCATTGAAACACTGAAATTTGAAATTGATGCAGCAAAATTCATTGGATGCTTGATGGATGTTACTGTACACTGAAATTGCAAAAAGTTTTTTTCTAATTGATTGATGTATATATTGTACTAAAAGTGTATTTTATCTTGATACTGTAAAAATTCAACTGCTGAGAGTTGATATTTTGCGCTTTCATCTGCACCACGTTCTTGCCCCCCTCCCCAGCCGCTGGGGGCTATTTTTTGTGTTTCTACAAAATGCTTGTGTAGCGTTGTTTTTCTGGGTTTGTGTACTGCCGCTGTCAGGACTAGCAATAGAGGAATGCCTGGCATGCGGGTGACTGGACGCCCGTTGTCCCTGCCTAAGGAACCACGACTAATTTGAGAGGTTGTAGACATGCCAGTGGCCATCGGATTCAAAGGCACCAATGCGTTAATGAATGGCCCCCCCACTCTGCTCTCCTTCATAGAGAGGCTAAGGAATCACAAGCTCTACTGCTGATTCTATTTATGAGAGTTCAAAGTTTTGCTTGTTCATGTCAGATGGGAATAAGAATTTGAATTAATTCCAAGCACTAGTAGTTATTCTCTGACTGGTTTCTCATGATCAGCTTTTGTTCTTTTTACTTATAAATAAATATTAGCAATACCTACAGACTACTACACTACTCAAAAATATCAAAGGAACATATTTTTAGACTGGCACACCTGGTCTACCATAAAAGTTTGATTTTGTGCGCTCTTTGTCCAAAGTCTTTGGAGTGTTTCTTTTCCAGATTTGGCTTTGTGTCAGAAAAAGGGCCTGCATCTCAAACATGAAGCCTCCACCCAGACCTCCTCTACCAAGCCAGAGCACACCATATTACCCCGCCTGATGTTGTTTGCTTCTTCCAAAGAAATGCAGTGACTTTCACTGAATGTCATTATGTGATGTGATGTGTATCTGTGGCTGTATTTTGAAAAGGGCTCTCTAATGAGGAGACCACTTTGAAGGCAGAAATAAAGTCACTGTTTGTTTTCTGTTAAGGCCATCATGTACCAAATTTTTGTGGCTTCTCTGGCACTGTTGCACAAGGTGACTTGGTCTATTGAGGATCAGTGCTTTTGTACTATAGCGGGGGTTAACAACTAGATTGAACTGTGGGTGGCCAACAACCATATTATTGTCGCAGGGCGGAAGCATCAGAAAACATGTATGTTTTCAGCTGCGACTTAAAAGAAGCACTCCAGAGGTTGGAGCCAGCTACACTGAAGGCCCTATCACCCATAGTGCAGAGCCTAGAGGTGCGAGTGGAGAATAGATGAGCATCAGAGGAACGTAGTGAGTGAGTAGGTGTGTAGGGATGGAGAAGATTGGATAGGTAGGGAGGCGCTAAGCCATGGAGAGATTTATAAACAAGAAGAAGTACTTTAACACAGAAAAATTAATTGTTTAACTGTGGGCCAGAAGGGTAGGGGTGATGTCCTCCCAGGACTGCGTGAGAACTCTTGCAGCCAAGTTCTGGACATACTGTCTGTTTTAGACCCTGAGTGGGTACACCAAGGAGAAGGGCATTACAGTAATTTAGTCGGGATGTAATAAAGGTATGAATGAGAGTCTCTGCAACAGAGTGGGAAAGAGAGGGGTATAATCTGGAGATGTTCTTCAGTTGAAAGAAGGCTTTCTTGGTGATGTATTTGATGTGTGTCAAAATAGAGGGTGGAATCTAAAGTTACACCAAAAATTTTGACCTCAACAACAGAAGATGTAATAAAACCAGGGATGGATAAGTTTAAATGGGAGACTTTGCAAAGTGTGGCTGGGGAGGCAATGAGGATAGCCTCAGATATATCCTGATTAAGTTTAAGGTAATTGCAGGTCATACAAGCATTAATATCATTTAATCAGTCTGTCAGGTTGGATAGTGGTAGAGTGTCCAAAGACTTGGTGTGTAAGTAGAGTTGTGTGTCATCAGCATAGCAGTGAAAATTGAGATCATGTTGATGAATTATATGTCCAAGAGGGAGAATGTAAGTAATGAACAGTAATGGTCCAAGAACCATGGGGAAGACCTGGATGGGATGTGGAAGACCTAAAGCTGCTAATGGAAACAAACTGTTGTCTAGCTGTAAGGTAGGACTTGAACCATAACAAGGGAGTGCCAGTGACACCAAGTAGTGTTTCTAATCAGTTCAGTAGAATATTATGACAGACTGTATCAAAAGCGACAATGAGATCTAACAGTATAAGTTTGTTGAGGTAACCAGCATCAGCAGCTACAAACAGGTAATTGGTAAGGACAGTCTCTGTACTGTATTTTGCCCTGAACCCAGACTGAAACTCTTCCCATAGGTTGTTGTTTGACAAATGACCCTAAAGCTGATTGGCTACAGTATGCTCAAAGAGTCTGTCAAGAAATGGGAGATTGGAGATTGGTCCTATAGTCCTCCAGGTCAGTACCAGGTTTTTCTAGGACTGGGGTTGTAGCTTCCAAGTTCAGTCAGACACAAGAATTCAATTCTATATTCAGAAATTACATCATTTATAAAAGGTGTTTGTTATTTAAAGATTGTATATTTAATAGGGCAAATTTTGTATTGACAGTAACAGTGTCACTGTGATTAGATGACTTGGTGCATTACTAGGGATGCCCCGATCATGTTTTTTGCCACCGATACCGATTGCCATTCGTCTTTGAACCATATCGGCCAATACATGGTCAATACTGATTGTTTTTTGTTTTGTTATAGCGGCTGGTATAGCAGTATTGGAAGTACTGTAATAGCCCCCTTTTTTTTTTTTAAACAAAATGCTTAAATAAAAAAAAATTCAAATGAACCACATAACACTGTTATATATGTTGACCAAAGTTTTGTTCATCAAATCATTATAATTAAATTGCTCAGAATCCAAAATCATTCAGCTTTTTCTTTTTTCTTTTTTTTCAATTCTGATGCATCACCATCTCTCCCTCAACAGCGCTCCCTCTCCTTTCATCCTCGCCTCGATGAGCCCGTTACCGAACACTAAATATGCCAGGGAAGTGTAGATATAATCCATCATCGCTGGAAAATGCTCTTTGTTGCGATTTGGCTTTTGACTTCTCTGTTATAGCAGCTGCTGACTCCTCACGCCACCTAACCGGCTGCAAACAATCAACAACTGCTAGGCTAAAAACAATGCTCATCTACTCTGTTGTAGGCCACATTTTGGCCTTTGTCGTGGCTTAAAAACGGACATCCATAGAAACGTTGGTCTCAACTTGAACCGGAGCATCTGCAGATTAATTCCAGGCCCGATATGATCCACTACAGTTAGATACGAGATAATTTAATCTCCATTTTCCTTAGCTTAGCCACCATCTTGACTGGAAAGGAACCTGCTGTATGTCACCACTATGCGTCTGCGCAGTCGCCATATTAGAGAGGTCGAGATCTGCTAGTAAACAAATACAATGTGCGTCCTTAATCGTTTTATTTATTTATTTTTTGAGCTAATAAAACTGGGATAGCGTTATCTGATTTTTAGGCAGGATGACATGAGGCATGACTTTGAGGGCGTCATCTCTAATAAAGAACCCGATTTCTGATTATTTCTTTGGATATATATATATATATATATATATATATATATATATATATATATATATATATATATATATATATATATATATATATATATATATATATATATATATATATATTGTGCTATCCGTCCAAATGTTCTCACACAAAAAACTCTTGAGGCTACAGTGTAAATTCTCAATATACACTTACAATATGCCAGTCTCAAAAATAATGTTGAGGTTACTGCTGAAATTGATTGCTTATCATCACAGTTTTACCAGGTTATTACAGTAAATGTAAATGCATTCTCTAATTTCCTGCTTGCCTGATTACCTGGTCCATGTTGAATCAGTGGTGGAGGCAGTCATGAGGGAGACAACTCTCCAGGGGTGTAACAGTACACAAAATTCACGTTTCGGTATGTACCTCTGTTTTGGGTCACAGTTCAGCAGGGGCTCATTGGCCATAATTCTTACTGCAACAGTTAGGGCACGCAAATACTGCCATATTGTCAGATAAGAAAATATAAATAACGAAAATAAATAACACAAATCTCAGTAATGCTCCATGGTACGCTGACCTGCTGGTAATTCCTGAACAACTGCAGCTTGTGCTCGTTTATGCAGGGCAGGCACACTGGACTGACTAAAATGCACGAGAAATCACACTGTAGCGTGGCTCAAGCACTTTGACCATGTGTTTTTAAATTCTATATTCTCTACGACCAAGTGGTCGCATATCCACAGCGATAAACACTCCTATAGCATTAGTTATTGATTTGGCACGGTCTGAATCTGCAGTGAGAGCCTGCCTGAATGCTGTGGGGAGAAGGACTTGCCTTTCAGTCTGTTTTTGTCTTGTTCCGCTAATTGACACATCTGGGTGATGCCTTCGTAAATGACATGTTTGAAGTGTTTTTCCACAGACATACCCGGCTTCAGTACAATAATGTCGGGACACAGTCTGACACTAATGGTTGTCCATTTTTGCTTTAACTAACCGGGAAACCGTAATGCTCCCATACTGTGGATCTAAATGTCACAGGAGATTCCTCCAGCTCTGGTCTCTCATTTGTGTTTGCCATTCAGGTGGCAGCGACTACATGGGCTTGATTAACCCGGCTAACTGGGCTAAGCCGACTAGCACGCCACAGCTGATAGTCAACTGGTGCCCTGCCAAAACTTTGAGTGTAAAACTCGCCCTCTAGAAATCCTGTTCCCTGTGTGCGAGTAGTCGACGTAAATAGACTATTTGGTAGGGATGCACCGATATATTGGCCTAACATCGCTATTGTTGACTGCTATCTGCCTATCGGCAAATAGGATGACATTCACTGATGGCAGTGGCCAATGTTTATCTGTGGTGTTGCATCAGTTTTGAGCTGGCTAAATTTTGTGTTGGGTATTTGTTGTATAGCAGGCTAAAAAGGCGTTTGAAAAAAATATTTTTCATTTGTAAGAAGGTTATATTAAAGGTTATTTCATAAGTTTGTATGAATTAATTTATGCTCATTCAAAGATAGTGTAATGAATAGCTGAATGTCATAAAATTATTTTTCATAATGAAGATTTCTTTATTTTCCTGGCACAAAAGAGGGAATAAATAACAAAATAAACAACTAAAAAACATCGGTATCAGTAGCGGCATCTGCAAGCGGTCAAATTGTTATATTAAACATCGGTATTGGCCCAGAATTTCATAATCAGTGCGTCCTTACTAATTGTTGAGCGCACTGAACCAAGGAAGTCGCATACCGAACTGAACATCTTGTACCAAACGGTTCAGAACAAAAACATTTACCGTTAAACCCCTACAACTCTCTGACTGACTGGTTATACAATCTAGAAGAATAATCACTTTAGTGTGGTTTACCTTACTTTTCACCGTTTGTGTTTTGTTTTCTTCTACCAGAGGAAACCCACAAGCTGACAGCACCAGTGTAGAGCAAAGTAAAACAAAGCACTGCAACCTTTTAGCAGACAAATTGTCGCTTTGTATTCTGAACATAGAAAACATTAAGAAACTAAAACGCAAAGCAACATTTGGGGGAGACAAAAAGACAAGCATCTGATGTGTTTTAAGGAAAGAGACGACACTCTTAAAGGCAAAATTACGAAGATTATTGATAGTGTAAAAGCTTGATGTTTCAGTTTTGCAACCTTCATCAGATCAGGGCTCCAGACTGCGACCATTTAGTTGCATCTTGCGTCCATTTTTGGAGACAGTGCTAGTTAATTTTATAAAGTGAAGACAGACAGGCTGTTCAAGCAACATCGCCATCATTTTCTTCCAGTTTTATTTTAACAGCCCTAGCTGAAGGCCGTTGTCCTACATACGTCCACAGTCAGATAATTGTCTTATTTCATGCTGAATTTACTTCATGCTGTGGAATTTCTGTGTAACAATACATCAATTAAATGTATATTTGTAGGAAAGTAAAATTGAACAACACATTATGAAATGGATTCACCTGAGTTATATAGATGTAGAGCTGGTAGCAGAGCAGCCTGTAATAACCAGGCGTGTTGTAGACGTAGGACGTGGGGCCAGGCACCGGAGCAGCCAACCAGACAGTCAGCCGGTTGAGTCTGAGCTGTGAGTCAGCTGCTTCAAACAGCACTCCCCTCTCTGGCCTCCATTAACTTCCTCTGGTGCTCTCCGCCCCCGCCTCTTCCACTGTCCCTGCTTCACTAAGGAGGGTTTCTGTGTGTGTGTGTGCGCCTGCCTTGGATGTGACGTAGTAATTTATCTGAGACTGCCCCGCTGTTGGGACTGTCCAGTTTAGATTATGCTGTGTAGAAGGATAAAGGAGTACTGGGTTGTTAATTTCAGGTGAAATTGGATTTGTGAGGGCTCTTTTACATATTTCTGGGTTGAAGGCCCAAAACAATGATGTCCATAGTCATTGCCTTAATCAACCCAAATTCTCTGTGCTCAGTTATTTCAGAATTGAAATATATTCTGATCAAACTATATCATTGGAATCAACTTGTGCTTTAGAAACTAAAGAACATAAAGGAGTGAAGATGAAACATTGAAAGTTCCTGTGTCGTCTTTTGCCCTGTCTCACTAAGCACAGATTGAAAAGGGAAGCCACACGTTTGTTTGTCAGTGTAATCCACCAACTGTAACACCAGATGACTGTTTGAGAAACAAACTGAAGGCAGGGAAGGACAAACAAAGAAGAATCCTCCTTAGGGTGTGTAAAAATAATTAATTTGTCATTAAAATGAAATGAGTTAATGAGCTTAAGAATAACAGAACACAAATCACTGCACTGAACATGAATTCTATTGTAACTGCAGTTTTACATACATTTGCCCTGTCCCAATATATATATTGATATGTTTTCAGATGCATCTACTTTGGAGAGTGCTTTCAGAAATGTCAGTTTTTTGGGCGGCACATTTCACTAATCTTTTTCCACCCATGTGGACCATAAACAGGTAAACCAAGCCCCCTCCCCTTTTGCTGTGTTTCCACTGCATGGTATGGCTCAACTTGACTGTACTCGCTTTTGTACTGTACCAGCTACTTTTTTCTACTTTGGTGTCCACTGCAGATAGTACCCCTTTAACGTCGGTGGGTGTCACCGCATGAAACTGCCTGACATCTTCAATGCGACAACACAGTAACCCCCTTCACTTTTCCAGCAGTTGGGAAGCAACACACGGGAGCTATACTTTGGTCTTGAGAAGTTGCAACCTTTATTCAGTGACAAACTGTAACCTACACTGTACATTTACTGCTAAACTGACTCCCATTCACTGTCACTCTGCCGCTCACTCTCTCACTTCCTCAACCACACCTTTGCTACGCACACAAAAGGGAGCAACGCTACTCTTATAACAGAGGATATCCAAGGGATGGTGTTATTGATACGTCTGCACAATTGACCACGGTGTGGTTTTGTGGAATGCCATTTTTTTAAAAATACGGGTTAAGTGAAAATTGCGGTCGCCATTGATGGTAGCATGGCTAATTAAAAATGCCTGGTTTGTGCATTATGTCCTGTGTCACGAGTGACGATTCCCTCTGACCAATCAGTGGTCTTCAGTAGTTTCACGTCACCTTTTAGTAGCTGCTCAGCTTGCTTGGAACCTCGACCGAGGTGATTCCAAAAAAGTACCAGGTACTATCCACAATGGAGCCGTACCATACAGTGGAAACGCGGCTTTTGTGGTGCCATAACGATGAGTTGGAGTATCCTTTTCTACTGTAGTGGATTATGCTTGCATTGAAGCAGATTCTCTTACAACAATAGATACAGCCTTGGCCAGTCTAGGTGACAGGCTTATACAGTGCATCCGAAAAGTATTCACAGGTCTTCACTTTTTCTACATTTTGTTATGTTACAGCCTTATTCCAAAATGAATTAAATTCATTAATTTCCTCACAATTCTACAAACAATACCCCATTATGACAATGTGAGAGAAGTTTGTTTGAAATCTTTGCAAAATAGTGAAAAATAAAAAACGAAAGAAATCACATGTACATAAGTATTCACAGCCTTTGCTCAATACTTTGTTGAAGCACCTTTGGCACCAATTACAGCCTCAAAGCTTTTTCAGTATGATGCTACAAGCTTGGCACACCCATTTTTGGGCAGTTTCTCCCATTCTTCTTTGCAGGACCTCTCAAGCTCCATCAGGTTAGATGGGGAGTGTCGGTGCACGGCCATTTTCAGATCTCTCCAGAGATGTTCAATAAGTCTGGGCTCTGGCTGGGCCACTCAAGGACATTCATAGAGTTGTCCCATAGCCACTCCTTTGTTATCTTGGCTGTGAGTTTAGGGTCGTTGTCCTGTTGGAAGATGAACCTTCGCCCCAATCTAAGGTTCAAAGCGCGCTGGAGCAGGTTTTCGTCAATGATGTCTCTGTACATTGCTGCATTCATCTTTCCCTCGAGCCTGACTGGTCTCCCAGTTCCTGCCGCTGAAAAACATCCCACAGCATGATGCTGCCACCGCCATGTTTCACTGTAGGGATGGCATTGGCCAGGTGATGAGCGGTGCCTGGTTTCCTCCAGACATGACGCTTGCCATTCAGGCCAAAGAGTTCAATCTTTGTTTCATCAGACCAGAGAATTTTGTTTCTCATGGTCTGAGAGTCCTTCAGGTGCCTTTTGGCAAACTCTAGGCGGGCTGTCATATGCCTTTTACTGAGGAGGGGCTTCCATCTGGCCCCTCTACCATACAGGCCTGACTGGTGGAGTGCTGCAGAGATGGTTGTTCTTCTGGAAGGTTCTCCTCTCTCCACAGAGAAATGCTGGAGCTCTGTCAGAGTGACCATCGGGTTCTCGGTCACCTCCCTGACTAAGGCCCTTCTCCCCTGATCGCTGACTGTGGCCGGGCGGCCAGCTCTAGGAAGAGTCCTGGTGGTTCCAAACGTCTTCCATTTAAGGATGATGGAGGCCACTGTGCTTATTGGGACCTTCAATGCTGCAGAAAGTTTCCTGTACCCTTACCCAGATCTGTGCCTCAATACAATCCTGTCTCGGAGGTCTACAGACAATTCCTTGGACTTCATGGCTTGGTTTGTGCTCTGTCGTGCACTGTTAACTGTGGGACCTTATATAGTCAGGTGTGTGCCTTTCCAAATCATGTCCAATCAACTGAATTTACCACAGGTGGACTCAATCAAGTTGTAGAAACATCTCAAGTACGATCAGTGGAAACAGGATGCACCTGAACTCAATTTTGAATGTCATGGCAAAGGCTGTGAATAATTATGTGCATTTTTTGTTTTTTATTTTTAATACATTTGCAAAGATTTCAAACAAACATCTTTCACTTTGTCATTATGTAACATAACAAAATGTGGAAAGCGCTGTGAATACTTCTCATATCTGGATGCACTGTAAGATGAGAAATGCTGCTTAGTGAAGTCATCTGTGTGAGGAAACAGTGAAGAAGACTTTTGGAAGATGATGATGGTGATTATTTTGTGTGGACTCCTTGATCAAGGGCTCGTCCTCTTTTGTGTGTGTGTTGGAGCAGCTGCCAGGGTGCAAGCTGACTAACCTTTAGATCAAGCTGCTGCATATTTATAAGATCAGCAGCTCGGACAGATGCCTTCTCCTCTCCTCCCATTCTCAATATGTATGGCCATCCATACCTTCTTCTTTGTTTTGTTGGAACAAAAAGCCGCCTCTGCTTTATTTCCTCTTTTGTGATAAAACAAACAGGTTGCATGGAACACACATTGTTTTCATAAGGACGAGTTGCATTCGATGCAGCTGTCAGCAAATACTGTGTATGTCCAAATGTTGTGCAAATACAACACAGTAAAACCAGCAGACAAACCAATTTCTCAATTTTCGTCACAGAATTTACAATAGTTACCTATATTATTTAGAAAATCAATGCGCTCGCACACACACACACACATCGAGGCAAATACTAATATCATATCAAGGTAGAACTGCTGTCATTTCCTGCCGTTCTGAAACTCTCGTTAATGCAGATTGTACTGAAAGTGTGGCATGTTGCTTTACTTTCCTATCAGGCTTTTCAGGCTACCTCTGCACTCCTAGCTAGGTTTCCTGTCCAAAACTGGCAATTGATCTCAGTTTGCCCAGTGTAAAGGGCAGTGTGTTATAGTGTGAGCCACAGTTTGGTTTACACCATGTCGCTGAGCTGTGGCTCCAGCTTCAACCTGCAAGGACAAACAAATTCAGCAGGGCAGATAGCAGCCTTTTTGGTCTGCTCTGTGTTTGTGTGAGGGGGAGGTTCACCTGGGTCTGGGGCAGTGGGCCCCTTTGCCCAACACACACATACAGAGAGCACATCTGGTATGGACAAAAGGCCAGCCATAATGGAGTTGGATGGGTGTATGGGGTGGGTGGATGGTGCGGGTGGGGCCATGCCCTATGGAAATTACTCTGGGAGCTGAAAGGTCCCACTAAATCAACTAAAGGGGGAATCAAATCACACACACACACACACACACACACACACACACACACACGCGCACACACACAGACAAAAAGATGTGCGGAATGGAGTGGGGGTAGGGCAACATGTGGATGGTAACATGTAGGCCCGTGTGTGTTGGTATATTTGCTTTCCTTTTGATCTTGAGAGCTAACAAAATTGTGTTAAACATAAATGTGGTGTGATATTTACGTGTAAGCTGTGTAGGCTCTTGCTCTTAAGGATGGATCACACTGTTATTTTTAAATTAAGTAGTTGCAACAGCAAGATAAGTGTATAAATTTAAGATTTTTTCAAAATCTATTGTATACTTGTACAAAATATCTAGATGTATAATTGATAGTATACATACCAGCAATTAGCCTGGGAACTAGACAGATCTGATGAGCACATGTTTCATTTGATCTGGCAGATAGGTCTGGCCCCTCTCCCATTCAAACAGATTTTCACCCGTCCTGGATCTGGTCGGGCTAATCACAATCTTTTATCTAATGTGGGGCAGGTTGACAGAGGAGCGTTACTGGTCCAGATTTGCAAAGTCACATGTCACACATTTCGCTGCTCTGATTTGTTGTAGCTCTGGGCCTGCGTCCAGTCTGCGGGCCCATCCAGCGCAACGCACCACGCTCACAAAACTCTGATCAAACTGTCAAACTAAGCAGTGCTGATCAAATATGAATCAAGATTCTGTTACTGCATTGCACTGTTTTCAGAAACACGTTTTAGTGTACTGTTTAGTTGTAAATTGAGAGTTTGTGACCAGGCCGCCATTTCTTTCCTGCTTGAAAACTAACCAGGGGTCTCTTGCATGTCTCGCTCAGTACTATGTCACATTTTTCATTGCTATGAATGCTTGTGGATCTATCCAATTGCGTCAAGAGGCATTTTGGTCTGCGCCCTTGGAAATCCAAAATGAACTGAGAGGTTCCCAACTAAGTAGAGCAAATCTCTTTGAGGAGATTGTGGTTGCCATGGTGATAAGTCATTAATTCAGCACGAATGGGGTGAGGAGAGAGGTGTGATGTGTCCATGTGACTGCACATTCACGAAGGTGTTGCTTTAAAGAAGATAATACCATGCCTATAAATTAGATTGTTGTTGGTAGGGGGCAGAGTATTCATGAAAGATAAGGCGTTGCAAGACATTACGTACCTCTTGGTCCTGGTTAACAGCCTAGCAGCTGAGTTCTGTACAGTCTGCAGTCGTGTCAAAGCAGTGCGTAAGTTGGGTGCGTAGCGAGTGTGTGGTTGAGCTAGTGGTTGAGCTAGTGAGAGAGAGAAAGCGGCAGAAAAGTGACTGCAAGCAGAGCAGAGGAAAGGTTAGCAGTAAGTTGTCAATCTGGCAGTAAATGTACAGTATAGGTTACAGTGTGTCAGTTAATAATTTCTGCAGCTTCTCAAGACCAAGAAAAGCCTCGTCTGTTGCTTCCCAACTGCTGGAAAAATGAAGGGGGTTAGCCCCGAAAAGAATCGACTTCGCCCCTGCAGGAAAGCAAACATCTCCCCTGTGCTTTCCGACTACGGTCTGGAAGCTGAGCAGGAATGGCTTACAATATGCCTGCTCACCAAAACTTTGTTCTGCGCTCTATAAGAGTAGTTAACGTTATGGATATGATTTGGATGGGACATTAAAGATAGGATAATGTTAAACAGAACATGATGCTGTGATATCATCGCACCAAGCACAGACACCGACTTCTTTCTTCGTCATAAAAATGGCTAAATCTCTTCTTCGGCCCCTTTTCAGTTGGCAAACATCAAACCTGCGCAACACAGCCAACATCTGGCAAGGAGTGGGACATACAGCCCAGATGACCAAATCATTATTTCATGGTCGCAATGTCGTCTGACAAAATAGAGGTTAACGACATCAGTAGTGCTGTACGATTGGCTATATCAAAGTGCGTAATCACAGAAAAAGTTAGAGATAATTGAAAGTTGTCTTCTTTTGCTGCCACACAGCCCCTGCCCGGTACACGCGCAGCCCGTTCGCAGCGCCGCCCCGCTGTGCGCGCAGCCCGTTCTGCGCGCAGCCCGTTACGCGCAGCCCGCCCGCCACGCGCAGCCCGTTACGCAGCCGCGCACAAGCAGCCCGTTCGCGCGCGCAGCCCGCAGCAGCGCAGCAGCGCAGCACCAAAAAGTAACAATGTGACAGGAAAGCTGCAGGATGAAATTTTTTAACACATATTAATGTGTTATTGCATATTCAAATTTAATTCCACCCAAAACACGTCAAATTCAGGCACATTTGCACTGCTGTCCTCTCACTGCGCTGTCAGTCTGCTCCGACACACATGCCACTACAGTTAAATTAAGTAAGTAATGCTTCCAAAATAATGTGAAGGTTAGAGGAGAAATGTGATGACTGACTTGCAGTATGTAAACACTGATTCTACAGTAACGAGATTACTACAACACATGTTCGATTTCCTGCGTAACCTTATTTCTCTGAGTAAACTGGTTTCTTGAGTGCATGTAAACATATTGCTATATATTCTTAGCAACGTTGAATCAATGCTGGCAGGTGAAAAGAAGAAGCTGGCAACACCCTGTGCAGAAATCATAATCATAATTATTTTGGTCAATTTTGAGATCAGAATTATTTTACACAATTACTCATTGACTTAGGAAACATCATGCAATTATTTAACGTAAAAAAAAACTTTTTGAGTGCTTTTTATTATTATTATTATTATTATTATTATTATTATTATATAGCTCATATAATACGAAATAATAATCCAACGTTAAAGTTAAACGACATCTTAGAGCACAAGAGGATGACTGCTTTGGGGCGGTAGATGGGCCGCAGAGGGGGCCGTGTGTGTGTGTGTGTGTGTGGAGCAGACAAGAGCCAGGTAAACTGCTCAAGTTATTTATAACCCAAGACAAAACGAGAGCATCATTGCAAAACAGAATGCAGCACAATAATCTTTTTATCTCGATGATCTTGTTTTTCATAATCGTTGGAAACCAAAATTGTAATTGAAAATAAAATTTGACTAATCGCCCAGCCCTAATACACCGTCCCCAGGTGAACTTTCAGAATTAGGAATTAATACTACAAATTAGGAGAAAACAGAAAATCAAATAACCTTAAAGGTGTCCTGTGGAATATAATAAACAAAGTTATGTTTATATTGGGTGGTCCATGAGGCCTGGCAACATGTTAAATCTAGATAAATGACATGACATGACATACCTACGTGATGACTCCCTATACTTGCAATTGATTGGTTTGTCGACAGGCGTGCATCTGACGTCGGCATGTTGTCAATTTGGCAGGTAGCCTTGTATTGCAGTTTGAATGAAAAGAGAAAAATGAATGAACGGATTCATTTTGTTGCCGTTCTAATAATATTATTATGGCATTACTACCAGCTGCACCACTTCAAGCGCAATACTCGAGACTTTGGGTCGGCCTTCTCCCCATGTGCTACCGCAGCTCATCTTGTTTTGTTGTGTTCCGAAAGTCAGAACCAAAACAAATGTTTTCACACTAGAAATGAATCGAACCATGGTTCAGTTTGGTCAAACTGAAAAGTCAGAAAGTCCAGACCAAACAAGGTAGGTGTGAAAGGGCCTTTAGTCTTAGTTAGGCCACTTATTCTTGGAACAGAAATGTTCTGTATTGCATCATGGTTTTAATTTCTCTCTGTACCAACATTCTTATGTAACATTTGTATTAAGACATTATACACGATACATTTGAAAAAATCTGGCTTACTTGGTTAAAAGATCAATTATTTCTGTTGAAAAGCGTGTTCATGCTGAATGAACTAAGGTATCAACACAGCTGTATGAACACGCTTAGAGTATAAAGTATTGGAACAACACTGGCATTGAAAAACGTTGCCATGTGCTATTGTGCAGTAATGGGGCTTTGCTACTGCAGACACACAGTAAGAGACTTCCATAAAGTCTACCAATCTGCGCATGTTGTATAAATATGACGAAATGCTTTCGAAATTTGCCTCACTGATTGTTTTGAGTTTGCAGAGACGTTTCTGTGAAGTTCTGTCTTTTATCTGCCTGTTTTTATAATAAGTTATTTGTCCTCATTGGCAAAGACTTACTTGACAGTAGCTTTATCTGCAGGGGAGACGTGTTCCTCAAAAGGTTTCTCAAGTTCAGAGGCATCCTGGTTGCAGATGAAGTGAGGCTGAGATGTGAGCTGGGTGACAGTTCAGTCGGGACTGTTGATTAATTCAGGACAAGCGTTTGAAATGTCTAACATCACTGCTCTTACAGATCCCAGGGAAAGCAAAGCACTGAACATTTTAATTCTCATTCGAAGTGCCTCATGTCAAACTTGGGCTCTTTTTTATATTTGTGCACCCTGGAAACAGGACTTTGTTCCAAACTGACACAGAGAAACATTCTCCCTGGAGGGATGCGAGGCATCTAAGTACTTAAAAAAAACTTGAGCCAATTCTCAGCTGAGTTGGTGTCATTGTCACATGCTAACCATAGGTGTAGTGCCGCCAACCGCACCAGAATGACGCTCTGCCACTTTTTCCCTCCAAGTGAGGGAATAGAGTATTCGCAGTTTGTGTAATCTGGTTGAATTTCATAAATTAAAGATCCAGTCATCACTAAAGCATATGTCTAAGAGAGCCAATAAAACAAATGGAATGTTCATACTGTCATATTGACATTTAAGGTGTGTAGATTGATTCACAACGTCAACTCATTGAGTAACATGCAAAAAAAACATTCCACCTTAAAAGTTGCCGGTGGCTGCCAGTAGCCTTTGAGTGGCAGTCTGTAGCTAGCTAACGTTAACTAGTAAAGATGAACAGGCAGCAAAACATCCTTTATTTCATCATTCACTCTTCTGACGGTTTCTTGACACACACACACACACACACACACACACACACACACACACGCACTGACACTACCATATGGGGTTTTACTCAACAGTGTTGCAAAACTAGGAGTGCTCGAGACGGTCAGTTTACCGTACGGGACATCAGATACTCTGCTAAACTATCACTTGCCGCCGGACTGCTGCTGCAACCCGGTATGACGCAAAGCGTGTAATCCACACGCGGTCCACCGTGGCAGTTTCACAATGTGTTCTTATTCCGCTATCAAGTTAGCAATAATAAATATGCAATGTCCGGTTAGACTTTCAAAACAAAGCTTGCTGATAAACAGCAAGGAAAAGATCATGGTTAGGAAAAGACAATGGTTAAAATAACTACTTCAATCAACGCTAAAACAACCAACGTTGACTATTGGTTTCACACGGAAGATGAACCCCGGTCTCCTCTATGAAGGTCCTGTGTTTGACCCATTACTTTTATGGTTGATCCTTAAGTACATTTAATAGCAAATACTTCAATACAATTTTGAGATCAAGACTTCTTGAGTTGTATTCAGGCTTGAATTGATTAACTGTTGATCAATATATTTAAAATAATTTTGCTTAAAATTTTGAAGCCTCTTATTCAAGTTTGTATTCAACATAATATCTTATCATCTCAATGGAATGTACTGAAACAAATGTATATGTGATGCAAAAAGGCAATTTGTTTTGGCCGATTTTAAATAAATAAATAAAAAAATTAAAATAATAATGCTTAGCGGGTGGATTTCACCTACCAGTCCCATTGGCCAGTGAGTCACAAATTGAATTTCAGACACTGTTATCGGCAGCAACAAAACATGATCGGGCATCCCTAGTATTTGCTTCATTGAAATTATATCAGCCTCATCCAGACAGGTTTGAGTTTGGTTGGGAAGTGGACCCATATTGATATGATCCTAACTCCCTCCATGTCATGAGTTTTACTCTCTGGCCCCGGGGTTTTTATTTTTATTTCTCATTGAAAAGTCAGGGGGTTAGTCAGAGTCAGGGACGTCCAGTTTGTTTTCTGCTCCTAAACCCGAACTGAGTCCCGTTAGTATTGAGTGTCTGGTGATAGTCAGATCTAATATTAATATATTATATTTATTTTGTTATATTTTTGTTTGTTCTCCCACATTGTCTCATAATCTGTTCATTGCCGACCATGTAGAGGAAGACTAGGTCCCTTACTGACTTACTGACTGACACGCATTGGTGGAATGTACTTTTGTGACTGTACGCCAGTGTTGCCATTTTGGCCACTTTTGGTTTGGGTTATTATCGGGCTGATATCGTGTGGTCCTCTGTTTTCTTCTGCAGCACCTCGCCCTCTTCTCCTCTCTGTGCTGCATAGAGTCTGAGTACTAAGTGCTAGATAATTCAATTACTGCCTTGGACATTTCAAGGCTGTGGGTGTGTGTGTTCGCTTAGGTATGTGTGACTTTATGGTTTTTGCATAAGGGGTTGTAGAATTGAATTACTATTGATTTGTGCAATGTGAAGCCATTGTCCTTTGCCGTTTCTCTTTCCCTCCTGCCCTCTGAGATGATGCATTAGATTAAACTTTATCCTCTCTTTTCATTTGAAGCATCTCCTGGGGTTTCTTCCATGCTGCGCTGTAGCCAAGCCTGGCCACTGCAATGCCTTTCTTTCACTCACTTTTTCTTTCCCTTCGTCTTTCTCCCAATAGTGTTAAGAATAATGGCTTATTTATCCCTAATCACATTGTCCAGAATGGCATTAGGTTCATTTAGAGGAATTATAGATGTTCAGTGACTGCACTACATGCCTTCCAGGACCTGTACAGACCTTGTTATTTGTATCTAGATACATGCAGACTGTTTCAAATGAATTGAGACAGGTAGACATGTAGTTCACACCTGGCCTTGAACTGTGTCTAGGTAGAAGTTTCACATTATTGGAGAATTAATTATTGTTCAACATGTTTAATTTTCTGTTGTTTTGTTGTACAATAGAAACCACCCCTCTTCTTGAACAAAATAATACACTGTTGTTTGGTGGCATATTTCCCGTATTCCACTTGGTACCTGGCCAGCAGTAGATGCCATGGCAGTATGCTGAAATGGCTCCAGCTCTCTGAAAGTAGAATTTTATTATGTCCTGGGGTTTTGATCTCAATATGCCTGTGTGTAGCACCTTGGGTGTGCACTTCCCACAAACAGCATCCCAGCACTTGAGGCATTTACAGAATGTTTTATTGTGTTTTCATTCCACCTTCACCATACAGGTCATTTTCTCCTGCGCTCTTCTGCACCTGTGAAGGGCACGTCCACACACCACTCCGCGCTGTAGTTATATTCTAAACACAGTCTGAATTAAAAAAAGATTGACTGTTGCAGTGTTTTTATAGGCCTACATGATGATGATGATGATAATGATAATAATAATAATCATCATCATCATCATCTAAGGTGATCTTCCTGCTTGTTTGTTTCAGACTGGCGTGCAAACACGTAATCCAGACAATTACGCATACAAAAATATTTATTGAAAAGAAACAATTTGTAACAATTCCAAAATTCGAAAAAGTTGATTTTTACCCAACACAAAATCTAAAATGACCACTTCTGCTAAACAATAGGTCTACACTGCGGTCGTAAACTCCTACTCTCTGCTGGTCAAAAAACACATAATGAGGGAGCTGCAAACACACCTGTGTCACAGGGAAAGACTACTTTAGAAATCCGTTTCATAAATGTTTGAAGGCTACATCTGATAATTTTAGTATAATAGTTTTGCCTCACTTTTCACGAAGGTTCTGGATCACTGTCAGATGATGACTCATCAATCAGCTCAGGACACTCCTTCACTCAGTGCATTGAGCAAGTCTAATGCCTGTTTTGCATTCATAACTCTCTTTCTCTTATCCAAATGGAAGGTTAGCCTATGACTTAATAGAATGTTTATCTAAATGCGACGAAATATGATGAAAATGACTGCATTCTCTATCGGGGTCCATTTTACCCGCTGGCACTTATAGGTATAAATACGTATATATGTTTTTTAAATGTGGCTTTATCTTTACCTTTAATTTTTAACAATAGGGGATGCGACATAACACACTTTTTAGGAAAAGTCAAAGACTGGGGGACTTGAATATTGTATTGAAACAAAGTTAACAGCAGCGGGTAAATTTTACCCATTGGCGGTTCCAGTGTTAAGTCATAACAAACAACTGAATGAAAACACATTTTAATTTTAAGCAGACATTTCTTTGCTAGATTTTAGCATTGTCTTCATGATACTTTCTTTATCCCGCTCGCCTTAATAAATACACCATAGGTATAGAACAATATCAATGTCAGTATTTGACCATCATAAAGTTTAAAATGTTTTGATACGACAACCTTGGAAAAGTTGAGTTTGATTTGGGCTAGAGCTGAAATGATTAGTCAATTAACTTAATCAGTCAATCCACAGAAAATTAATCGGATTAATTAATTAATAGACTGCTGGTTGGACAAAACAAGACATTTAGAGTGACGTCACCTTGTGTTCTGGGAAATTGTAATGGACCATTTTTTCCATATTTTGACATTTTATAGTAAAAATGATTGTTTGGTGTAAGCGTAATTGCTACCCTAATAATTGCACTCTACTCTCTCTAACACTACGGTTAAGCCAATTAACCGTAAGCATCAAACTGTATCAAAAAAGCAACACATTATGAACTGTACTGAGCATTTTGTTCTGTTTTGTAATTAAAGCCAATATCTGTAGAATTTCTGACTTCTGATTCTACCGTGGTGCCTAGTGGTATTATCAAAAAAGACTCGGTCCTGAATAGTGTATATTAGCAGAAGGAAGACCGACATTAACAAGATATCATTTTGTACGACCGATTTAGCCAACACTTGTCTTAACGAACACCACGATTCTACAACATGTTAGCCATTGGCTAGGGTAGCAATAGCATGACAACAGTTAGCATTATAGCATTTAACAAGCAGCATGTGGACCATATTTGATTTACCTTCAAATGACTGGTCATCCGTTTCCGTGTCTTCCACCTTCCACCGCGGCTTCTAACAGCGCAGTAGCTGAGCCGCTGTGCCAGAGAAGGCTGGCCTGCGACCAGCAGGCCAAATTCATCCTATCAGCAGTCCACTGAAAATACAACCTCCCATCTATTCTGCTACAGTGCTTACCCAGAGCCCCATTCACTGCAGAAGGTGATATGCATGAACTTCAGAGGTGCTAACAAAGCCTCCAGAATCATTTCTTTACCCAGTAGCTGTAAGCACACACTGCTTCAGTCCTGCACCCCAGGCTTGGGTGCAAACATAACCACAACCGGGCACATTACACTGAATTAATTTCATGCTTAACCTGCCACGCCAAAAGGTGGAGATGGCGAGTTACAATGAAGATGTTGACATAAGTAATCCTAACAGTGAAATCCAAACTCAAACTAATTCTGTTTGATGTCAATTTGGGAAAGAGAACTGTGAAGCGAAATATGTAGGGATCTAAGTACGGTCAGTGCCAAAAGCTGAGCAAGTCCCTCTTGTTATATTCATCTTTTGACATTTTCAGCCTCTCGTACAGAGTTGAAAGCCTACAGCGCCAAAGGTCCTGGGCTGCACCTGCACTCAGGACCTCTGGCTGCCACATGACACACACCCAGACCAACAAGCCAAGGATGCCTGAAGCGTAATCCGTAATCCGTTTCGCTGTCAGATGAAAACTGCATTTAAATTTCAGTAACGTCGCCGTCAAATATCTGCTTCCTGCTAGCAGATATATTCGGAAAGCTGAGCATTTTCAGGCAGTCTGTTCTGGCTCAGCAGCCAGATTTGTGTTGTTTTGTTCATTTCTCCTTGATATTACTGATTCAAGTGTTTACAGACTTTAGACGTTTGTTTTCAATGTTGTTTCAATTTGTTTTTCAGACATTTCATTTTTGTGTTTTACAAGCATCCTGAATAAACTTTTGCTGCTCATTTATCATTGATGTGGCTATATCTGTGCTGTACACACAAAAATAGAGCTGTGTGTAAAGACAGCAGAGTGGAGACAAGAGTTTCACCCACGGCTAAAACACCATGAGTGACTCGTCCTGTTGCTGTTGACATTAGCACACTGGCTGGAGTGGCAGTGGGCTTTTTTCTGGCAGCTAGAATGTAACACTGCTGCGTCCGGTGGACATCAGGTTTGATAGTTTCACATTAAGAAGTTAAATGTGCGACCAGGTTTACATCACAGCTCTGTGTCTAGATGCTTGGTGTGAGACAGGTGAGACTGGAGCTGGACTGGTGAATCAAACATCCAGAATTGGAACACAGGCTAATGACGAGACAACAGCTCAAATTCCATGCTTGTGTAGAGAACACACTACCCATACAGACAGACAAACACACGTAGTGACAAGTGCTCTGCCGTCACACCTCACTGTTGATAGTCAGAAACTTCTCTCAGATGCATACTGTGTAACTACAGCTGTACTCTGTCCAAACACCTCCACCTCCCAGAGGAACACACACATACGCTCTTCATATTAAAATAGGCCAGAGCAGCCTTGGGAGCAGCGAGAGAGGCTAAGGTCCTTGTTGTGTGTGTTTAGTCTGGCTGTCTGCCTGGCGTCATTCTAAGCAGCGTCTCAGATTAGTTGACCACATTCTGTCAGACACAAGGCCACGCTCTAACAATGTGGTCAGTCCGCCCTCTCATACTTCCTCTATCATATCAGACACACTGTGTGTGCGTGTGTGTGTCAGTGCTCATTTTAACACTGTAAGTGTCAAATCTTTTAGGACTTATTTAGAAGAACACTGTCCTCAATATTGATGTTCTTCCACGTGACAGGTTTTTCTCTGGGATTTCTCAAAGTCCCAGCAGATCCTTATTTGATATAATGTGATTTATGAAAACACGTGTAAATACTGTATACTATCACATGTATAATGTTAACCAGTAGTAATATATATTTGTGGAGTGATCATTTTGTTTGGATGCCACTGGTGTCCAGTACTGACCTGAGAGCCACTGAGAACTACTTTTGTTGTGTTCAGACTGAAAATAAAATCAATTCACCCAAATTTACAAAATCTTTCTCACTTCCCTGTAGTGGTACATATCCATGCAGATAGTTTTGGTTTTATTTGTCCAGGTTTGGTAATATTTCTGCCTCCACCCTAATACAAAGTAGGTGAATCAAATCTTATTTGTGATAGGGCTGTTAGCTTTTTCAAAAAAAGTTCGGACAAATGACAAACAAGCAATTTGTTTTTTTTAAAGCAACCCATGTAGCCTAATGTTAAACTACATTGTTGAATGTCTGAATAGGGCTGCAACTAAGAATTATTTTTATTGTCAGTTAAGCTATCAATTAGTCACTAAAATGTCAGAAAATGCCCTTTATTTTTCTGTCCGACCAACAGTCCAAAACCCAAAGATATTCAATTCATAATGATACAAAACAAAGAAGAGAAACAAATCCTCACATGAGACAAGATGGGACTAGATTATTATCAATTATCAAAGTTGTTGGCAGTTAATTTCCTGTCAATTGACTAATAGATCAAGTATTTAATTAATGTTCTAACAATATTTAGGATTTTGGTAACACTTTTTATATTAGGCTACACATATTCACCATTAACTAGTTGCTTATTAGCGCCTTTAGCTAGTCACTCAGTGTAGCACCAAAGCGAGCCTGATTTTCCCAGCTTAACTAATGTTAGGTTGCTATGGCTGTTTTTTACACTCTGTGCTTGGGAGAGCCTTCAAAAACGAGTGTCTGACTTGCACCGTCTTGTGAAAGCTAGCAGCTTTATGTAGCAGTTTCTGTCACTCCAAATGGCAGTAGTACTGCAAACTTGGCCAAAACTACTGAACAGTAGCATAAAGCCATCCCATCTTTCAGGGGGACTGTGGCCCATCTGATAGGGCTGTGGGGGTACATCGGACAACAAAGGTTGGGAACCACTGTTGTACAGGGTTATCTGCAGATGCTTCATGTTCCACTGAGAGGAAGAGTGCAGTCTTAATAAAATGTAGGAGGCTGCACCCTCGGGAGACAGGGTTTAGGGTGCGTTATTATGTGGATTATTGTTCAGTTGTTTCATAAAAGCATTCAGTTGTTTGTCTGGGGACTCCAGCTGGGCATTGCAATTTGAAATCTCTGCAGATGACTGCGTTTTAATACAATTTCCCCCAAACTCAGCTGCTCAGACCAAGCCAGCTTTACTTGTGCTAACTTTATGATGGAAGAGAAACGCAGAAGAAAAGTGGAAGGAGGAATAATTGGTTCAGACATTGTTGCCCTGTGTTTGTTTGATTTTCTCTGCATCTGCTGCTGACTCATCTGTGTTGTTGAATCAAAAACCAACAGCCGCTGTCTGCAATTAGAGACCGATCAGTCTGCTTAGCTTTTTCTCTTCTACACACTGACTGATTCATGATCTGCGGGAAGAGCCGGGTCTAATCTTTATCATTCATCACCACAAACTGCATGTCTGAACCTGTGTGTGTGTGTGTGTGTGTGTGTGTGTGTGTGTGTGTGTGTGTGTGTGTGTGTGTGTGTGTGCACAGTTCACAGAGATCCATGCAGGGCTTCTCTGGTCACACTGCTTAAGAGGAAAAGATGATGAGCTCATACAGTAGCCCCTTTCAGACATGGAATACGTAACATCGGTGGCTTCATCAAGCCGTTAAAGAGACCACTTTGTGTCATTCAGTGTTCCTTACGGCGTTCTGACTTTTTCTCTAGTGCCATCATGAGGTTGACATTTATGGGTTGGAGTGAAATGTCTCAACTCTTGGATGAATTGCCATGAAACATTCATGTTACTCTGAGTATGGAAGCGTATATGGGACTGTATTCAAATGATAATGTAAACTTGAAAATGTAATTCCACAATAGCATTATAATTTTCCACATATGTATGTGTTATTGAAGTGAAAATGAAAATGCAATAATCCAATTTTCATTTTCACAGACTTGTATAGGTGTTGTAGGACTATATTAAAATGAAAAGCTGTTTGACATGTAAAGTTGTGTGCTTTTGTATGGTAATCTGTGAGGCTCGGCCCCCAGAAACGCTGCGGTGTCTTTCGTTTTTCCAACCTAATTTGTCTCATTTGTGGTCTGATAAACAGTAATTCATGTAATTCAGTGCCCCATATCACTAGTTCCACCGAAATCAGTGAATACAGTTATAAAGTTGTGTTTTTGTACAGTAATCCAGTAGTCAGTGAGGCCGGCCGGTGGACTACGCACATGAGAAAAGCAGCAGATGTTCAAGCAAGTGACGTCCTAACTGAAGGTCAAGTCTTTGAAAATGAAAAGTCAAATACAGTTCTCATTTTAATTTTTTTAAATTGTTAGCAAATTTCAAAATTGTCATTTTCATTTTGGCCTAAATATTGCTTGCATAAATGGAAAATCAGGTTATATTGTTTATATTGCATTTTCAAATTTGAATTATCATTTGAATATTGTCCACTGTACAGCGGGGTTCAACTTTGAAAATGAAATGTCAAACACTCAAACTTTGTTTTGGTATGATGTTAGCGGAGTTGGTCTTTGTTTCTGCTATAAAACAGTGCAAAACCTGTAGTAGCAGCACCCGTAGGAGCAGCAGTAGTACTTATTCATTTCAATGAAAACACTTTGCTGACACAGGGGGCTCTGGCAAACAAAAATAATGCTGGGTCATCCGGCAACAAAAAAAAAAAACCTGGCTCAACTTTTTCTGAAATGCCACACCATACAGGAAGGCCCTGTGTTGGCCAATCTAATATGCAAGTTCACATTCCAGGTAGATTGCTTTGTAACGTGAATGGCGTACTTCTTCTGTTTATCTGGCCATCATTGAGACACAGGATAAAATGATCGTCACCATGATAACTTTGGTCTCATGGTAATACAACCCGCTGTGCAGTGTCTTGGCACCTGATAAGCCTTCAAACTCATGGATCTGTTACTCAAACTGGACTTTCTGGATCATATTTTATCCTCTTACTGGTACCTGAAACCATACAGCCCCACCAATGGAGCCCTTTTTGGGTTTTTATTTTTATTTTTTCACAGTCTGAACACCCGGTAACAAATTAAAACACCATTCATAACATCGGAACTTACAAGAATCTACTTCAACTTAATGGTTATGTGTGTTGTTTGGTCAGATATGTCATTCTGCACCACGCTGGTTTCAATCGTTTCGATAGGCGACGTCATTAACAACAAGCCTCCTCCACACGGCTCAGCTGCTGCTGTGGAAACGGACTCGCCGGTGAAAAAGTTGTGTTTTTTGGGAGACTTTATAAAACATACTGCTGATGAAGAAAGTCAACACATACAGGGAGAAGGAGAAACAGAAAGAGGCGGGGCAAGCCGGTGTGTGTGTGTGTGTGTGTGGGGGACTTTTTTTTTGTTTTTTCCTCAGGATTTTGTCATATCGTCAAGAATATCGTTGTCACAGAAATGCCCTGAAATATCGCGATATTATTTTAGGGCCATATTGCCCACCCCTAATCAGCATGCCACTGTAAGTGCCATAAAGCTTATGCCAGTTGAACAGCAAACAGCAGGACATTAGCAGGGGCCTTTTTAATACATACTATGACATGTGGAACATTTTCGGAGTCTAGACATTTGAGACATACCTCGCTGATGTGGTGTGTGTGTGTGTGTGTGTGTGTTGGTGGGACAGACTTATCTGACTTATTTGTTCTAAGGTTGAGTCAGCTGACTGTCAGCTGGCTTTTATTTAGCGGTTTCCTGCCATCCACTGCTTGATGGGTTTTTCTTTCTTCACACACACACACACACACACACACACACACACACACACACACACACACACACAGTTGCTGTTGTTTTGCTGTTATAATTGTATTCACCTCCTTCATTTCGTCTGTCTGGAATTCACCTCCAGACAATTCCATGAATTCCACAATCAAGAAAGTTTGTCGTCACATCAGAACTTGGATAATGGATTGTAACATTCTCAGACTGGGAGTGTATTTCTTCCTAGTAATGTAATGGACAATTTTACTGCCATTTACTTAATAATTTACGGTGTTTAAATCCTTACATTACCACTGTGAAGATGTTGCACCATAGGGCAGATTTCCACTGGTGTACCTTTCATACAGTTAATACCATCCATATGTGTGTGTCAATGTTAGACACTCTCAGCTGCTTTACTCAACAGACTGTGTGTCTGCCCTGTTAATTATTCAAAGGTCTTGTCTTAAAAGGTGTGTGTTGCTTTAACCTGGCCAGCCATGCGTGATGTGTTTGTGAGCTGCGTAGTGATACCAGACTCTCAGCTCTCTGTCTGCCCTGTGCTGGGGGCAAGGACGCTGTGGAGAGAGACCTGGTTTATTCATAGCACTCCATAACAGCACACTACTAATGGTTTGAAGCCTAAGGGATTGCTAAGCAGACATCCTTACATTAAGCACATTACTGACTCTGCTAGTGTCTAGCCTGCTATTTCCCAGTATTGAAAGGTGATTAAAGATGCCCTGACCTGTGGCTCCAGCATCTTTTTAGAAGTGAAGAAAAACAGCCATAATAACCATAAACGCTTAAAATTCTCTAAATGCCTCTGAATGAGTTCCATAAGACTGAGTTCAGTTAAGTGGAAAAAAAGATATAATTTACATTCTAAACTCGTAAAATATTCCATATCAACAAAAACCCTGAAGGCACATCAAAACATCATGTGTCTGGGGTTTTTTCCTAGCTGACTGTTAGCAGCGTCACTTGTGCGATGCTGCAGTTAGTGGTTAGCTTTAATGCAGAAGATAAAGGAGTGTTATAATTGACTAACCTGAGGCCTGATGCACAATACGACAATTATTAGATTCAATTATGAACTGTAATTTCCTCTCTGAGGCAACTTTTCTGCGTCATATTGTTATGAATCAAAATGAAATTGTTAAACACGTGAGGAGAACTGTATACTAGCCATCGTCATATGATAGCCATAAGTAAAGCCTTTCACCAACTGATGTTGAACAGAAATCATGGATTTATGTAGAAATTCAAGAATGATGAAACTTGATCCTTGTGAGGAAATTGGACTGCATTTGGACTGAAAGAATATAGGAGTATGAAGGTTACATCATTAGCTGTTGGAATGAGAGTTGGCCTCAAAGCTGTCAGATGGAAAAATATTACTGTGACTGAAGTAACGATGTCTGAATATCTCATAGACAGGGGCATCATTCATAGACAGGGCTCTTTTTTTCATTTCATTAAAAAAAATCGAAATGTACTGATCAGAAGTTGGGTTTCTATTATTTGCACATGTAAGCAGCCTACGATGTAGCTCTTTCTACTGGAATAAAATACATGAATGAAACTAACACAAGCTTTTACTTCCAGCATGAGCCATATGACTCCACTTCACCCGTGTCAGTTGTCTGTAAAGATGAAGATATTTTAATGTTAAACTTTGGTAATTCTAGCTACCATTACTTTAAGATATGCATGCTCAGGTTTTAACTCTGCAGTACTCTGGCTGGCATTTTTCTATATTTTTCTTACTATCGACAAATCCCATGAGAAGACCAAAACCAACAATGTGTTCCCGATACTTGTGACTTCTGTCTGCGGTTCTCAGCTTCAAGCCCATTGGTTTCTCATTGAAGATGGAAATCTTTAGACGCCTCACTAATATATAGTTCCATTTCCTAAAAAGGCTCAGTAATTTCCTAAAACAGCTGCTCACTGTAGTTTTTATCAAACAGGAGGAAACAGTGCATTTGTTGGGGACTATTTTCAGCGGTGGATGAATCCACATGTGGTGCTGTAGTGAGTGTTTGGGGCAGCAGGACGGTGTGTGTGGGACTGAGTCAGAATAAACTACAGTGTGTGTGTTCATGGTCATGAAGGAACATGTCAGCCAGTGCAACAGTGCGGCTCGCTGATGTGTTTTAATAGTTTCTGGACAACAATGGAGTTCTGTGGCTCAGAAGAGGAAGATCCATCAGCTGTGATTCACACACACAACACTCGTTAGCGGAGACGTTCACTGTTGCTTTGTTTCTACACATGGGGTTTGTTGACAATAAGAAATCCCATTATTTAATATGCCTAAACGTCAGATGTTACAGAGGAGACATATTTGTCAGTGTTTGCTTTCTACAGCTGCAATCAAATGTTACTAGAGAGAAAGTATTTACTGATAGCGTAAGTGTAGCACTTAACGAAATGTGAATATACGGGTACATTTTATAACAAAGTATAGCCTAGAAGTTGGGTAGGACTTTGACTGTTTGTTGTTAATAGCAAGTACATTAATATTAGTTATTAAATATTACTGTTAAGATCTGTTTCTATTGTCGTGTGTGTGTGTCTCAGACGGACGCACAAAGCAAAACTTTGGAGGAAAATTTGTCAGTAAGTGTGTGTGTGTAAAGTATGATTGGAGTGATGTAACGTCTCACATTCACTCAGTGACAGACACACCCAAACACACACATGCAAGGAAGCAGTGTACAGTGGGGTTAAGAAACCTCAACAAAGCTCAGTACAGTGAAGAAAATAAACCTGTTTTTAAAGTTGTCTCAACATAGGAAAGTGAAATAACAGGTGCGCATTAATTTGGTTATTTTTGTTTAGAAATGTTCAAAAAGGTTTAATTTTCTCTCACGCTGGATTTAAAAAAAATGTACAGGAGGAAAAAGTAACTTGGTGTGTAAACTCTGACAGCACAGTGGATAGACTGAGGTTTGACATTGTAAAAAAAAAAAAAAACAGCACTAAGGCTGAACAGTTGCAATAGTGAATTGAAAAGAGTAAAAACTGCATGTCATATAAAAGAGGGCAAAACTACTTTTTCATTTCCAATACTAATCTGAAATTCAGTGAGTCATCTCTAATACTTTCAGCTTTATAGGTTACATATCTTAGTCTCTAAAATAAGACAAAGTGCAGGAAATAAATGTTTGAAACCTTCATGATCATTTGTTGGATTATGTTCATATCTACTTTGACATTTGCATAAAAAAACAAGTCCAGCCTCAACTGTATTACTGTCACATTGTCACTCTTTCTTTTCTCTTCCTCCTTTGCCTCTTCTTCCTCCAGCCCTCCAGTGTTACTGTGACCGTTGCAGTGCCAACTCCAGCTGCACGACAGATGGCGTCTGTTTCGTCGCCATCCGCAAGTCGGGAAGCCGGCTTACCACCGAGCAGCGCCAGTGTGTAAATGAAAATGAACTGATCCCACGAGACCGGCCCTTCATCTGTGCCCCGTCTGTCAAACAAAACACGGGCATTTACCCAATGTGCTGTACCACAGACTACTGCAACAAAGAGCCCGACCTTGAAATCTTCCCTGGTAAAAACACACATGCACTTGTGTTAATATTCACTTTTATTTATATAGAGCCAATTCATAACAGAAGTTATCTCATTGCACATTTCATATAGAGCAGGTCTAGACTGTACTCTTTATAAATAAATAATATACTTGTTAATGACGTTGGTGCACAATCCAAGCCTTTCAGGAAAATTCTGACAATATAAGGCCCTCACAAGTGGCATTAGGAAAGAAAGAAAACCAGAAACTATAGACAAAAACCCGTAGAGCAGGAGTGGCTAATCATGTGCCATGAAGAACAAACTGTTGCACTTGCTTTGGATAGTCCACCCTGAGATAGTTTATAGAGTATTTGTAACATTTCAACAGCCTATTAGTTGAGATTCAACAATTAATCTGTTTCACAAATAAAACCGTTTCTAGATAGTTAGGTTAAGGCACAAAAAAACATGCTTAGGGTATGTTCATGAATTGTCACATATACTCTGTTGATAATCTACTAAACATCTACAGACAAAATGAAACAGTTGAAATGTTACAAATATTCTATAGATTATCTGTTGGCGGACTATTGAAATAAAGTGTTACCGAACAGTTTACAGTAGTTCATTCCAACTGATCACCTCAGCACTGATAAGTTCTTCCCCTCTACCTGAAGGAGTGATGATCATTGGGGTGGGTCCTCCTGATATTATGTTATGGCCACTGATGATAAATATTTAAACATTGTTTCAGTGTGGTATGGCCATTATCTCTATGCTTCATTGTTACAATCAGAAAGTAAACACTACACCATAGTTCAAAAATCAGCTAATTGATTTCAAATGCTGAATGAATAGGATTCTTTTAGGGGGGTATATTTCTGTCTCTACGACATTTTGATGCATATCTAGATACATGGTCAGTGATCTGATACAGAAACAATACAGATGAATTTATAATATGATGCACTGCAGTTCAAAGCTGATGCGAGACACTTCAGTTCAGATTCAAAGTGATATTCTTACTTGTTTATGAATAAATGTCTGTTTGTTTTGATTAACTAAATTTAAAAAGGTTCCTAATTTTTTCCCCCCTAAGTACTGAATGAGAAATACCCCAGAACATACAGCCACACCAGTAAGAGGCGAGGTGTCTGCGCAGAGCCCAAAGGATACTAACAGTACCCCCCCCAGCCACAGCCTGTTCACCCTGCTGCCGTCAGGCAAGACATACAGAACAGCTACAGAGCAGCTTCCCTCAGACTTCTTAATTCATCCTCAGCATTCCACCATGTAAAACAGTTTTATTGCTATGACTTATTATCATTCATCATCTATTGCATATCATTTTTGTATTTAACATCTGTTTCTGTGTGTAGCATAAAAGGAACTGCAACTTAAATCTTGTTTCAAAACCCTGTGTTGTAAAATGATAAATAAATCTACCTTGTATAGCTAGCCATAAGGATAGGAGCAGGTCACACATCATAGATAGATAGATAGATAGATAGATAGATAGATAGATAGATAGATAGATAGATAGATAGATAGATAGATAGATAGATAGATTGATTGATTCCTCCACAACATGGAAGCTCATGTCAGGCATCATCGCAGCTAAGATAAGTGGACACATGGATCAATACATGAGCAAAGCACAGAAGGGCATTGGCAAAGGAACTAGAGGAGCCAAACACCAACTCCTGGTTGACAGAACAGTCACCCAAGACTGCAGAACCCGACACACCAGCCTGTGCACTGGCTGGATTGATTACAAGAAAGCATATGACTCAATGCCACACACGTGGATCACTGAATGCTTGGAGATGTACAACATCAACAGGACTCTAAGAGACTTCATTGCAAACTCAGTGAGGCTGTGGAAAACCACCCTAGAGGCCAATGGCAAGCCACTTGCACAAGTATCCATCAAATGTGGCATATACCAAGGAGATGCTCTGTCCCCACTGCTGTTCTGCATAGGTCTGATCCCCCTCAGCCAAATAATCAACAAGACTGGCTATGGATACCGACTCAGGAATGGGGCCACCATCAGTCACCTCCTCTACATGGATGACATCAAGCTATATGCTAAGAGCTAAGTCCTAAGAAGTCAGCTCAATGGCAAGAACAAGTCCCAGGCAATAAACAGTTACGCCCTGCCAGCGATCAGATACCCTGCGGGAATAATAAGGTGGCCAAAGGAAGAGATGCAGACCACAGACGTTCAGACACGAAAGCTCCACACCATGCGTGGAGGGTTCCATCCCAAATCCAGCACCCTGAGACTGTACGCTAGCCGTAAGGAAGGCGGCCGTGGACTAGTGAGCGTGAGAGCCACTATCCAGGATGAAACATCCAAGGTCCACAAGTACATCAAAGATAAGGCCCCAACAGATGACGTGCTCAGTGAATGTCTCAGGCAATGGGGAACAGCGGAAGAGGTGCTGGAGGAGGGACCATCATGGAAGGACAAACCCCTACATGGGATGTACCACCGGAACATAACTGAAGTGGCTGATATCAAGAAATCCTACCAATGGCTAGAGCGGGCCGGACTGAAGGACAGCACAGAGGCACTCATCATGGCTGCACAGGAGCAAGCCCTGAGCACCAGAGCAATAGAGGCCCAGATCTACCACACCAGACAAGACCCAAGGTGTAGGCTGTGCAAAGAGGCCCCTGAGACAATCCAGCACATAACTGCAGGGTGTACAATGCTGGCAGGGAAAGCATACATGGAGCGCCATAACCAAGTGGCTGGCATAGTGTACAGGAACATCTGCACGGAGTATGGACTGGAAACCCCAAGATCAAAGTGGGAAACACCTCCAAAGGTGGTAGAGAATGACCGAGCCAAGATCCTGTGGGACTTCCAGATTCAGACTAACAGAATGGTAATGGCAAACCAACCAAACATTGTGGTGGTGGACAAACTGCAGAGGAAAGCCGTTGTGGTTGACGTGGCAATACCAAGTGATGGCAACATCAGGAAAAAGGAACATGAGAAACTAGAGAAATACCAAGGGCTCAGAGAAGAGCTGGAGAAGGCTTGGAAGGTGAAGGCAACAGTGGTGCCCGTGGTCATCGGAGCACTCGGGGCAGTGACCCCCAAACTGGAGGAGTGGCTACAGCAGATCCCTGGAAGAACACCAGACATCTCGGTCCAGAAAAGTGCAGTACTAGGAACAGCAAAGTTACTGCGCAGAACCCTCAAGCTCCCAGGCCTCTGGTAGAGGACCCAAGCTCGAAGGATGAGACCACCCGCGAAGGGTGAAGGACGAAGTTTTGTTTTTTTTTCTATATATATGTGTGTATATGGTTGTGTATTGATGTAGCCATATTTCTGACAGTTGTTTGTTTTCCAATATGTATCAGTTCATCTTTACACCCCTAGGTGCTACAATATGTAATCACTAGCCACCCACCATTAGTTGCATGAGCAATAGAACTTCTCTCCACCCAATGTCACATCACTAGATATGTTTTGAGTAACAAATACTAACCCTCTATCTAAAGTTCACTGTTGATGGCAGCTGTATTCAGCTTTAATACATAGCAGTTCCAGTGAATTTTAATGTTGATTTCAATATTGTGTCATGGAATTAAAAAACACCAATAGATACTTTATACTTTAAAATTACTCCTTCCCCATAATCCTATTCTCTGCTGTTGATCAACAACAAATTATATTTACACTCGTTACTGTAACAAAGTTGTTGTTTTGTATACTGGTGTGTGTATGGCTGCAGGAGAGCGGAGATCCACAGAGATGACACTGCACTCAGCTGTTGGGATTCACAATGGTGGGCACCAAATTGCACAGGTGCAATCAATTAAATTCAAATTGAAATCAAAATTATCAAAGATAATCAAATAATTAATTAATTAAGTCCAAATTTACCATCAATAGTTAGTAGGTTGAAGGATTAGGAGTTCTAGATAGAAGGTGAATTTGTGAATTATTCACTCTCAACATGAAAAAACCAGCATAATTACCCACAAGCATTTATTAAAAATATAATAAAAGCAAAACACACAATATGAAATGTAACGCTAAATGCACTAACTAACAGTGTTTAATCAGGGCTTTAGACACTTATACAGGGTCACTGTAATAGACTTATAGGTTTTAGTTTTGCTTGTCGAGTGACACATTCAGCAGAAGTAAAATGACAGAAATGGGCAGTACTGGGAAGGAATGTGCTGTCTGTTTATTTGTAAAGTTTGTAGGGTTACCAGAGTGCATGCATGCCTCTCCTGGCTGATTTGTCTGTCTGGACTGGACTGCACCCACTCTGTTTCACAGCTGGGTCTGTCTCTTTCTTTGCTGGTTTAGCAAAGAAAGAGTTCTCAAGATAAGGCTACATTCCCACTACAGCTGCAAGTGTACCAATCCATTTCCCTCAACTCAGAAAATAACTATAGCCTTTTTTTATTTTTTACTGAGATCTGAACAAATTTGATCTGTGTACAAATGTAAGCTGCAAAGTGGAATTGAGCATGAAGGCATTCACTGTGACCACAGCCATGGTTTGTTTGAGGAGATACAGTAAAACCGCCCACAAAGCTAGTTTTTACTGATGATCGTAACCATTCAACCTTTCATTTTCTTTTTCTTTGAGACAGCCCTCAAAATAGTGTTTACTAAAGATATCACCAAGGTTAAATACGATTTTGGAATACAGCTTTTGTCATGTGTTGTGATCCTTTTTAGCAGAAGAACTAATCCCTCCATTACTACCTCTAGTAGTAGCCTTGTTATTATCATTATTATTTTTTTATCTTGTTTTCTTTAGATGATGATTTTCAGATTTTCACCCTCTGTTGCTTTTAAAATGTTTAAAGGCTTTAGCCCTGATTTATAGTTTGTAGCTGTTCATCACTATTATACCACAGTTAAGTGGTAATAGTGACGAACAGCTTGGTAATTTAACTCATTGTTCCAGATGGCATGTGAACATGTTCCGTCAAAAGAAGCCATTTTTGTGAAAAAAGAAAACCCCTCTCCAGCCTGCATGCTGCCTATTGCCGTAGCTCCGTCTCGTCGTCTTACTTTTCCCAACTTTTAGCTTAACTTTTTCTTCCAAACTTGAATAACTTTTGTGTAAGTATATTTTAAACTACGCTCTTTACGAAAATGAGAGTAGAAAGTGTTTTAGTACTTTTTTTCGCCGTGGAACTTCTTCTCCTGCTACTCGGTCAGGCCACCGCTGCAGATCGCGCTGAAGCCGAGCGGCATGGCGCCCAGGACAACCGATGTCCCCACTGAGATCTGGAGGAGGGTACACCGAGGATGCAGAGGTGGAACGAAGCGGTGAGGGAAGAGAGAGGGCTCCAGACAAAAGAGACTTAAGAACAAGAGATTTAAGCCGTGTCTGCCTTCTCTCGTCATGGGCAACGTGAGATTGCTGGCGAATAAAATGGACGAGCTAACGGCGTTAGCTCGGAGTCAGACGGAGTTCCGTGAGTGTAGTTTGATGTGCTTCTCAGAGACATGGCTTCACCAGGATATCCTGGACCATAACATTTCCATTGAAGACTTTCAGACTGTTCGGGCCGAAAGGGATTACACCAGGAGCGATAAGCGTAAAGGCGGCGGGCTTGCTGTTCTGGTCAACAACAGATTGTGTAACCCTGGTCACGCTACTATCAAGCAGAGTATCTGTACCCCGGACATTGAACTGTTAGCTGTGGGACTCCGGCCATATTATCTGCCACGTGAATTCTCACATGCCATTGTTGTGGATGTTTACACCCCTCCCCCCCCCTGCTAACCCGGCATCGGCGTGCAACGCCATTCACACCGCCATAGCACAACTACAGACTCAACACCCAAGTGCACTCATATTAATCTCAGGTGACTTCAACCATGTCAGTGTTTCAACAACACTGACTAATTTCACCCAATATGTGAGTTGTCCTACTAGAGAGGAGAGGACACTGGACCTGCTGTATGCTAACGTTAAGGACACATACAGCTTCCCCCACCCCTGGTAGGTCAGACTACAACCTGGTTTACCTCACACCCTGTTATGTGCCTATGGTTAAAAGGCAGCCTGCGACCACAAGGACAGTGAGGAGATGGTCAGAGGAGGCCTATGAGACACTGCAGGAATGTTTTGAGGTGACAAACTGTGATGTACTCTGTGAGCTTTATGGAGAGGACTGATGGGCTCACTGAGTGCATCACTGGCTACGTTAACTTCTGTGTGGACCGCATTGTCCCAACTAAGATGGTCCATTGTTATCCAAATAACAAACTGTGGGTAACAAAGGACATCAAGGACATCCTGAATGCCAAGAGGAGGGCCTTTACTGATGGTAATAGGGAGGAGGTGAGGGCTATCCAGGCCGACCTGAAGGTGAAGATCAGGGAGGCCAAGGAGAAGTACAGGAGGAAGCTGGAGCGGAAACTCCAGCAGAACAACATGAGAGAGGTCTGGAGCGGCATGTAGAGCATCACTGGCTTCAGACCGACTGGCAGCAGAGGAGTTGAAGGCAGCTTGGACAGGGCCAACAAACTTAATCTGTTCTTTAAAAGATTCGACACACCGGCTCCTGCTCATCCCCCCTCTAACTGAACTGCTGTCGGCCCTCAAGCTCCTCTGAGTCCACTGCTCCCCCCTCCCCCATCTTCTTGGGAAAGTCCTACTCCCTCCTCAACTGGCTATCAGGCTAACGGCCCTCTTCACACTACTAATGACTCCCCCCCTCCCCCGACTGTAACCTCTGCTGTGTGCCTGACTACTGACCAGGTGAGAGGACAGCTGATGAAACTCCACTCAAACAAGGCTGCAGGCCCTGATGGAGTTAGCCCCAGGGTGCTAAAAGCTTGTGCCCCCCAGCTATGTGGAGACCTTCAACATGTTTTCAACCTGAGCCTGAGTCTTCAAAGGGTCCCTGTTCTGTGGAAGACATCTTGCCTCGTTCCTGTGCCGAAGACGCCGCGTCCCAGTGGCTCCAAGAACTACAGACTGGTGGCACTGACCTCCCACATAATGAAGACCCTGAGGGGCTGGTGCTGGAACAGCTGTGGCCCATGGTCAGACCCCTCCTGGACCCCCTTCAGTTTTCCTACCAGCCCCGGCTGGGAGTTGAGGATGCCACCGTCTTCCTGCTGAACCGTATCCACACCCACCTGGACAAGCCGGCAAGCACGGTGAAGATCATGTTTATTGACTTCTCCAGTGCTTTCAACACCATCCGGCCAGCCCTGCTGGGTGAGAAGCTGGCAGCGATGCAGGTGGATGCCCCCCTCGTGTCCTGGATTGTGGACTACCTGACTGGCAGACCACAACATGTGCCTGCAGCACTGTTTGTCAGATAGTGTGGTCAGCAACACTGGGGCCCCTCGGGACTGTCCTCTCTCCCTTCCTCTTCACCATCTACACCACGGACTTCAGCTACCACACAGAGTCCTGCCACCTTCAGACGTTTTCTGATGACTCTGCTGTGGTGGGATGTATCAGCGGTGGTGATGAGTCTGAGTACAGGGGTGTGGTGGGGAACTTTGTCTCATGGTGTGAGCAGAACCATCTGCAGCTTAATGCGACAAAATCTAAGGAGCTGGTTATGGATCTACGAAGGGCCAAGGCACCAGTGACCCCGGTTTCCATCCAGGGGGTCAGTGTGGACATGGTAGAGGATTACAATACCTGGGAGTACACATGGACAATAAACTGGACTGGGCTAAGAAGCCTCTATTTTCTGAGGAGGCTGAGGTCCTTCAACATCTGCCGGACAATGCTGAAGATGTTTTGAGTCTGTGGTGGCCAGTGCTATCCTGTATGCTGTTGCATGCTGGGGCAGCAGGCTGAGGGTAGCCGACGCTAACAGACTCAACAAACTGATCCGTAAGGCCAGTGACGTTGTGGGGGTGGAGCTGGACTCTCTGTCGATGGTGTCAGAGAAGAGGATGCTGGCCCAACTACATGCCATCTTGGACACTGTCTCCCACCCACTCCATGACGTGCTGGTCAAGCAAAGGAGTACCTTCAGCGGAAGGTTGTGCAATATTCTATGTAATACTCCTGTGCAATATTTTAGTTTAAAATTCCCTAATTATTGATATTGATATTACTCATACCTCCATTGCTGCTGTGCAATATCCTCAGTCTCATTATAACCTTAATAAGCTACACTTAACTTGACAGTCCATGCACTATTACCTTATACCATATTATTATTATTATTATTATTATTATTATCATCAACCGGTAAACCTACTTGGCACTTCACTTATGTTATTTTATTTTATTCTTATACCCACTTGGTACTTAATTTATTTTGTGTACAATGTATTTGACCTGTATCTGACCTGACCTTAATTTATTTTCTGACCTGTATTATAGTGCATTATAGTGTATTATATTTTTTGCTAGTACTTCTATTCCTGTGTGCACTGACGTAAAGGCGAGCTGCTGTAACAATCCCCTCGGGGATCAATAAAGTATTTCTGATTCTGATTTTTTTCTGATTCTGATTGCACTTGACCGTGGACGAGGAGATGTGGACTCTGTGTTTACATCAATGATGCATGGTACTCAAACACAGTCAAAGTTGATGGGCAATGTCTCCCACATGTCAAGTGTTTTTTAATGTTAAGATGCTAACCATATTATCAGCCATTTTTCATACAATGTGGATACCATAAACAATACTGAAATTTGCAGTGAATTTGTATAAATTGAACTGTGTAGCTGTACTGCGATACTTTACAAAATGCATTATTGCTATGATTAACAAACGCATTTAAACAAACAGACAGTTCTGAGCAGAGGTCCGCAAGAATAATCCCATGTGTGGATTTACCATGGAAGTGCATGGCTTTTAAACACTGATGTCCTGTGTGTACTGTAGTTAAATAGCAAATTAGAATTGCAGCATACAAGCTGAATTTGCATAACTCTACGTTACTGTCCATGTACAATATGCACCCTGAAACTAGATTTAACTTACCAGATAATTTTAATACTGGATTGTAAACAAATAAAAAAAGGTTGAGTTTGTGCGGTACAGTGGGGCCTAAAATTAACCAATACATGTATGGTTGTATGAGTGTGAATTAATGATAGTCTTCCCTTTTTTTCTTTTCTCCCCACCTGTTAGTTTAATTGTCATTTTATTTTCAGATTTCTGTGACTTTGCTCCAATAACCTCACTATTACATTACAGTAAATCCCTTCACCTCTCTGTTCCTCAGTCTTTTCTGCACAACACACCATCCAATCCCCAATATGGGTTTGAATTAGCACTTTATTAAATATTTGTTATATTTTTCCTGTTTTCATGTCCTCTTTTATTGAAAAGAGAGGACATGCAGTCTCCTTGGTATCTATCTCATCTGTCACTTTAATTAGGACTGTTTCTGCCTTTCACTTTCCCTCTCTCTTGCTTTAGCTCCCACTTTGATTTTTCACGTCTTCTCCACTGGTATTTTATTTTGGTCGGGTGTCACAGAGGCTCTGCCAACAGCAGCAGCTCTGTGGCAAAAGCCTTGAAAGTGTTCTCCATGTTTTTTCTGTGCTCTGTCGCATTTAAGCTTTGGGAAATTGATGTGTGTGTGTGTGTAATACAGTGGAGTTAGAAAAGAGCAGAAAGAGTGCGTTAGCAGTGTTGTACTTTTTTTTTTATTAACATTTTATTATCATCTAGTGGGCAGTGGTGGCCTAAAGGTTAGAGAAGCGAGCTTGTGACCAGGAGGTCGTCTTTTCAATCAATTAACTTTTATTTATGTTGGAGCACAATTGCTGGCATTGTTCTGGACCTCTGCTCATTTTTAACAATGCTTGGGCCCCATCGGATTGTAAACTAAAATAGACAGCAGAATTCTATATTCAATCTATAATTGATTAACATTGATAACTTAACTGGGGGAACTGCAGAGATGGTTAGTGTTTTAGAAGCTTTTAAAGTTTCCATGAAATGGAAAGCATCAGTCCTGGTGCCCATTCTGGCTCCATAAGATATGATCCAGTTTCACCCAAATCACTGAATAAAGTTATATCGTTGTGTTTTTGTAGAGTAATCAGTGAGGCCCAACCAGCTCGCAGAAACACGCTGCTCCAGCCGTGCCATAAAAATTGAGAAAGCGTTTTCTTGTATGCGAAATTATTTTACAGTGAAGCTCTGCATCCTAACTGTAAAGTGATCCTTGCTTATGACCCCCCAGCTGCGTATAATAATGCAGAAGGGGATTGTCGACACCAAAATATATAAATTTATCTATCTATTCCAGGATATTTTACTAATTAATTAATTGATTAATGTTTACAAATATTCGTCTTTCCATTCCCAGTTGTTGTTGTTGTTGTTAAGGTTTTAGGATACAAGAACTTAAACCAGCATGCAATGGGTCAAAGGCAAGGAAACACCCAGGACACAGACAGACAGACAGTTAAACCTATGGATGATTCAGGTTTTCCAGTTCACCTGTCCCTTCTGTCTTCAGGCATCTTTTATCTACATCGATGAAGACATTGTAGTTGCCTCTTTGGACTGTGTGTGTGTGTGTGTGTGTGTGTGTGTGTGTGTGTGTGTGTGTGTGTGTGTGTGAGAGAGCTACAGGCCAAATCTCCCATCAGCTGAGCAGATGGAATGTGCCCCCGCACCACTTGGCCAGTTCACTTCCTGGCTTGTGGCTAGCACTTTAGCCCTGCCACTTGCCAGCCATCAGTATGCTCAAAGTTAACTCTTCCTTGATCTCTCACATGTTGATCACTTTTTTGCTTACATGTTGATCTCAGAGCCAGATATAACCCGCTACACTGACAGGTCATATATTAACTTTTGATCTGTCATATTTTCTGATCTACTCTGTGTCTGTCTCCTTTCTGTCCTGCAGTCCCCACAGTAAAGACTCCACCTCTGGGCCCCGTGGCCCTCGCAGCAGTGATTGCTGGCCCGGTGTGTGTGCTCTGCCTGCTGCTGGTCTTGGCGTTCTATGTTTGCCACAGCCACAGGGGTCTGGGGGCCGGAGGTGCCGGGGCCCATCATCACCACCACCATCGGGTGCCCAACGAAGAGGACCCCTCCATGGACCACCCCTTCATTACTGTCGGAACAACGCTGAAGGACCTCATCTATGACATGACCACCTCGGGCTCTGGATCAGGTACAATGCTGCACCCCAGAGTCCTGGTGTTCCTGGAAAGTCTGGCTGACTGTGTGTGTGTGTGTGTGTGTGTGTGTGTGTGTGTGTGTGTGCGCGCGTTGGACTGCAACTAATAATATACCCACACCTAAATGAGAGGGGCCGGGTGTGATATGTGCAGCTTCTAATAAAGCATGGGCTGATGATTTTCAGCATCTTGGGCCATGTCCACACTAATAACTTTGAAAACAATTTCCATGTCAGACAGTTTTCTGGTAGGACCAAATGCTGAACAAGGATGAGAAATGTTTGAGAATGTGTTTGAGCTCGGACTTATTTTGAACTGCCTTCAGTTAACCCATACATGTTCAGGGTGGAGTAGATCTGGGCATTATGTCAAAAATGTTATCATGATCATTTTTAGTCAGTCATGCTTTGAATCTCTCATTTTCATATCAGTACCATGTCTTTTTAAAAAAATTTAAAAACAAATTTAAAAAAAACAAAAATAACAAAAGCAACCGATTGTGGAATGTGTCTGTCAACAATGGAAAAGGCAGACCGTAACTTCACGGTATGTTGCAGGGGTGCTTATCGGAGTGCCCTGCTGCGCAGTCCAGCGGATGTGTGTAATTTTCACTCTGCTTTTTTTGGATGGTGATTCTTCCGTTGATAACTGAATTTGTAGTAATTACTGAATTAAAGGGATAGTTTGGGGGGATAGGCTTAGTCACTTTCTTGCAGATCAATACCACTCATGTTTGTACGATAATTATGAAGCTACCCCTAGAAGCTGTTTAGATTAGCTAGTGAAGTGTGAAAAGTACAAGTTTTGTTGTTACGGGCGATCATGTGCCGCACTATTTTGTGGCCAGGCACAATCACTGCCTGGAATCTCTGCTGGTTGCCTGGCAACCTCACAGTGACGACAAGACTCCAGGAAGTGACTGTGCCAGGCCAGGAACTCTTTGTGAGTTGTGGCATAAGGCTTTTTTAATATATTTTAGTAATGAATGAGGATGCTACTTTGTATTTTCTGTGGTTCATTCAGGATGTATATTTGTAACATTTAACTATAACTGTACTACTACAGCATAGCCGTGATTACAGTCTCAGCTACAGATCAGCTAAAGGAAATTACAGTTCAAGATTGAAAAGTACAAAACTGATCACTTTGCAGAGCTGTGACTCCCAATACAGCATTTGTACCAGTGTGTAGCTGTCTTCCCAGGTCCACTTGGTTCCTAGTAACCAAGAGTCTATACAGGTCAGAAATATACTGTGAGTCAATGTGTCTAATACTCAAGTAGATCCAAGCGGGCTCTCTATCAGGTTTGATCAGGTGGAGCGTCATTATCACAGCAAAAAAAACATGTTTTTTGAGGAAGACAGAGTTTGAACAATGAAATACATTGATTGTTAGTATCATTGTAACATGTATTGCTTTTTGACTGCAGATGCCAATTAATTAGAGCCTCTTTGTTCTGAGCTGCTCAAGTTGATCACATTTTCAATTTGGTTTCATTATCCTCTGGTCCATTTCACAGTAGGTGTTTGTGTGTTTAGAATTACACAAGGATATATTTTGCTGCTCACAAACCAATGAACGTTCAGTGTATGATTTATTTTTTTAATTCCTTTTACTTTTTTAACAAAGGTTATAGGTTTACATGTGTGAATCTTAAAAAAAATATATAATATTTTTACTGTAGTCGTAACTCAGGGTTTATATGGATGCTTATATCATAGACTGTATAAATCATGGACGTGGTGTCCGTGACGTCGCCCATAGGTTTTTGAAGAGCCGCTGTGAAGCTCAAAGTGGGCGGCTCCGGTGGCTCCGGTGGCTCCGGCCGTCGCCACCTTGGCAGTCCATGACTCCAGGTGATCCAAAAATGGGCGAAGAGGTGGAGCTGAGGCGGCCGAATGAAGCCTGGTTGATGGTTGGCTAGCCACCTGAGAGGGCCCCCACCTGTCACGCGGCCTTAATTATGCAGAACTTAAAGCCTTAATATAATTTAAACGGGTGAGTTATATACAAATTCACCCCCCTCACAGCTGAAGGGGGAAATTAGCTGTGGAGACCAAAACAGTTGTTTGTACCAGGCTGTAAACGTGTTTATTTCTGCTGTAAAGTTGGGCATTTTAACACGGGGCTCTGTGGGGACTGACTCGCTTTTGGAGCCTGCCTCAAGTGGCCATTGGAGGAACTGCAGTTTTTGGCACTTCTGCGTTGGCGTCATTTTTCAGCCGCGGAGGTTGCTGCTTGGCTTATACCAATTAGGCTTATATACATCCATGTTTAAATCAATGTGACATATTAAGAATATTTAATATAAAAGGAATTACAAACTGACATGATGAATTACTTTTCAGCGTTGTTAGATACAGTTGTTAGTTGGTGTGATCCTGTTTGTGTAAGTATGTAACTAGATTTTAAAGGACTTGCACACAGTCTTCTCTTTGTGTGTGTGTGTGTGTGTGTGTGTGTGTGTGTGTGTGTGTGTGTGTGTGTGTGTGTGTTTCTGTTTGCACACATGTACAGCAGTAAGACCCTGCAGCTGTACACATCTTAAAGTAGAAGTCTATTGTAATGACTGACTGGCCCACATTCAGGCTGTGGAACTGCATAAACACACTCTGCACTGGCAGAAGCTGTTCTTTATGCTAGCCATAATTTAGCACCTCTCTGTGGAGACTGGCACCTCCAACACGCTACCAGGGAAAGACTTGGATTCAGTTTTTCTAGCTATTTACACTATATTGCACAATATGCAATTGTGAGTGTGACTGGTGTGTGTGCGTTTTTATCGTGTGTGTTTGCAGAACTGTGTGGGCTGTTTGAATTACTTTGCTGAGTCAGAATATGTGTGTTTTGCCTGTTCGGTGTAGGATTTTTATTCCGCTTCCATGTTCTGTTTCCTCATCAGCAGTTTACCAAACTAGGGAGCTGACAGAGTTACAGTTGTTACAGTATTTCAAGTGTTTGATTATTGGAAATGTAACTGGTCAAATGCGTTTGCAAGAGGAGCAAACTCTATTGCACTTCACCAAACAAACTTTAAAAAAAAAACTGTGGTTGAAGACTTGACACTAAGGTTGGCAAACTGCAGTGTTTTTGTACTGACGGTACAGTTTTATCAGAATATGTTGTTACTGGAGTTATTGTGCAGAAGATGAACGTATATTTATCTCCACTAAACTAGTACATATCATCTGTTCATAGGTGGTTCCCCTGAGAAAAATGCACCACCCAGTGGGAGATAAAGCACTAACACTGTAAATGACACAGCGGTACAAAGAGTGGAGCATCTTCCCACCAGAACACCTGTGGTTTAATTCAAGTGACTGAAAATGGGCTTGAGTATGATGTATAAGGGCCACTTTTGATAGAGGGGGAAAAAGATGATTTTGAAAATGGAGTCATAACAAAGTCATAATGTTATGAGGAAAAAGTAAAAACGCTTATAAGATATTAAATAGTGATGTAATACTAAATCTACTTTTCACACAATCAATTATTTGCCCTTTTCCTGAGAAAATAAGGTATTGCTACCCTGTAGACAAATTGAAAAATATGTGCAGTGAGATAACTGTTATGAATTGGCTCTACATAAATAAAATTGAATTGAATTAAAATATAATTTATTTATTTCTGTCTGTTTCTCTCCAGGCCTGCCGCTGCTGGTCCAGAGGACCATCGCCAGGACCATCATCCTCCAGGAGAGCATTGGGAAGGGGCGTTTTGGGGAGGTGTGGCGGGGTAAATGGCGTGGTGAGGAGGTGGCCGTGAAGATCTTCTCCTCCCGCGAGGAGCGCTCCTGGTTCCGCGAGGCTGAGATCTACCAGACTGTGATGCTGAGACACGAGAACATTCTGGGCTTCATCGCTGCTGACAACAAAGGTGAAAAACCTCCAGAAGAGCTCTGAGAGGCTGGACGATAAGACTGCACATATACCTGTGTGGAAAGGGTTAGGGTTAGCATACAGCGAGGAAGAACAGAATATAAATCAGACTAGGTCCAGCAGGAAAATACAAGAATAACTTAACACACAGAAATAAATTAAAGCATGAAGAAAACCGATTGTGAAGCTAATTAAACATCATTGAATCAAGTTTTGATTAAAGCATATCAATTCCAAACCCTGTAAATTAGATCTTCATCAGGCTGAGCTTATCATCTGGAAATTAATTGAATTACAAATGAACGTCGCTAAAAGTGAAGTTAGTACATGCGAGCGTTCACTGTGAATAGACGGGCTGGCAGACAGTGTGGAGGAGTAACCGTTCACAGTGAAGGCCAAGCACACATTAACACACAGTCTAACAGCTCTAGCAGCACACACACAGGAGCATTGTGGCCTAGGAGCAAATGGATTTTGTGTGTTCATTACAATTTGACTGATAGAAGGTTTTGCTGTCTATACGTGGTATGTAGGATATGATATAGTTATGGTGACACCTGTCTGGGTCTGTCTGTGTCTGCACAAACAACTACATTAGAACTCTGTGTAGATATGAATTTCATTTCAGTACCATCTGCAAAAACCCCTCAAACCACATTTAGTTAATCCTGTGAACCAGATGCTGATGATGCAGTTTGCTTCAAAAATCACACACTTCATGATTCAGTCAAATCTGAACACACAGACATCATACATACATTGCTGGAATCAGGGCAACACTCTTTCCAGTTTGATGTCCATCGCAGATAATCTGTAAATCCACCTAGAAATCATAGAAAAAAAGACTGTGTAGACTCCGTAGAACTCATTATCATCATGTTTAGAGAAACAAGAAAAGTAAAACTATTCATTAAATTTGTCTTTGTTTTTTTGAGTTTTCGACTATGAGTGAATGTTGTGGCAGAATGTTCAGAATGTCCCATCAGTATGGTTCTTATACCTCTGGAACACTCTCCTCTTGTCTGTTCATAAACAGGTATTTGTGTTTAAAACATGTGGACATACAGGGGGAAAAAATCCCAATAAGTTCAAACGGTCCCAGAACTTGTGTAGTACTATTCACATGGCAATTGATGGCATTTCTGAGCAGCCTACGTAAATGATTGTGAAAATAACATATGGCATGCAGAACTAAGACATGTAGGGATTATGCCGTAAGATTAAATCAGTCAGGCTCTAGTGGAGACAAGTTCTTTCTCGAAGAGCAGAACAAGGACAAAACCACCTTTATCTTTAACCCTCTATCTCTTTGCTCATCTTCCTGTCTGTGTGTAGATAACGGGACATGGACTCAACTCTGGCTAGTGTCCGATTACCATGAACACGGCTCCTTGTTTGACTACCTGAACCGCTACACCGTCACTGTGGAGGGCATGATCAAACTGTCCCTGTCCACAGCCAGCGGCCTCGCCCACCTCCACATGGAGATAGTGGGCACACAAGGTGAGACACACAGACACTTATATTTGTCCCAGGCACATATACCGCATGCCTACCTGGGGATACTTTTCATAAACGTGCAAAAACAGTGTTTTTATTTTCACAATTAATAGTTTTATTTAAATGTTTTCTTTTGTTAAGAATTTGATAAGAAAATGCAAATAATACACTCTTCTTAATGAATATCTAAATCACCTTATTCGACAAGCAGGTTCATATCTTCATAAAACTAAACTGAAGAATAAAATGCCTCATATAAAATGTCCTCGTGAAGATGTCTCAACTTGGTTAGACTAACCAGATACCTTACACCGTGTCCTAACTGAATGTGACGCGAGCCGGCGTCCTATTGGAATGTCCTAACTGGCCGCGAGCGACGCAGCACTGCGCAGCGCGATGCGGCGCACCATTTTGAGCTGAACTTTTGTCGGACACCCTGTTTCTATTTATTCCTGTTGCTCGCATTGAAAGCACTGCAACATGGACGGTTGATTCATGAAGTTTAAATTAGGAGTTAACCTAAATAAGGTGGCAGCTGGCTGGAGGGAGATCGCCGGGGAGCTGGAAGTTTCTAGTAAGAAGAAATGGGTTTTGGAGTTTCTGTAAGTGTGGACAGCAACCTGAGCTGCACACAAAGGAAATGGTTTTTGTCCCAAGAAATGTCTCGCCCTTTCCTGCTTTAGGCCAAAAGACACTTCATGTGTCTTGGGTGGATCGAATAGCTATCTGATAATCAAACAAAGCCAAGTGTAAATGCATCCAAGAAACTTGTTAAATTCCAAGACGCATCGTAGCCAACAGAAGGAAAGGTGTAAATGCATCCGTCTTGCTAAGACGCATTGTAGTCTTTACTCCTCCCAAATGAAACTACATCAGTAAGTGACTTGTGTGGACTGAAAATACATTGAAATCAGTTGTCCTTCTGACTGTCACTATATAGCAACAGTAAGAAAGTGGCTCCAGCGAGGCACAACATGCTGTTGTAGCATTTATCTGTTCCCTTAAGGGGAGATTCATACCGAAAACAGCCCTGTGTAACAGCACAGGGGTCAAATTGTTAAGGTATTCGGGAGACAATGAAATCTGATCCAGAAAGTCCAGTTGGAGTAACAGATTAATGTGTTTTAAAGGCTTATCAGAAGCCAAGACACTGCAGAATGGTATGTGATACTCACAGAGAGGATTTTACAACTCTGGGAAGTTATCACAACGAGAAATATTTGATTTTTCATCACAGGTTAACAGTACAAATACAGCATTCATGTTACAAAGTAATCCACCAGGAATGTGTGCTTGCATGTATTTGATTGGCCAACACAGGATGATGTTGCATTGCTTTGCAGCAAAAGTTGAGCCTGGTTCAACTTCTTTGACTACAAATGTGTGCGAACATGTACGTATCGCCCAGGAGTCAGCACGGTCCTACATTTTGGGCAGCACGTGGACAGTCCCCGTGGACTCTGGCAGACATGGGCAGTCACAGGGACTTTCTGTGAGGGACCCTCACAGAAAGCATGGCCATTATCAATGTATTCACTCAATGATTGGTACAGGTGAGGGAGAAAACAAAACCTTTTGTCTTGCTCATAGTCCATCCATGCGTTTGTGTTGGTTGATGAATAGTTATTATCTAGCTAGGTAAACTGTTGTTGTTGCCAGGAACACCAAGACAGTTGCAATCAGATTTGGGATAACGGAGACGCATATACGTATGTTCTTAGGTTTAAATAAAAGTGTATTAAATCTGGATTTTGGATGGGGTCCAAGCAAACTACTTGACTTCACGCTATCTAAATGTATCTTTTGTTGAATGTATGACTCTGTCTCCAGGGAAGCCAGCTATTGCCCACAGAGACCTGAAGTCAAAGAACATTCTGGTGAAGAAGAATGGGACTTGCTGTATCGCTGACCTGGGTCTAGCCGTCCGCCACGACTCTGCCACCGACACCATCGACATCGCTCCAAACCACAGAGTGGGAACCAAAAGGTAACTGCACGCTGCACAGAATGCAAAACAGCAATAAAATGCAAACAGTTTTTTGTCATATTTCTTTAGAAGCGGTTAACTAAGGATTGGACATCTGCTTCTCCATCTTGTTCTTTATCCACTGTGATTCTGTCAGGAGGTAACTGGAATTCTTTGGCTCAGCCATTTTGGCTCTTTTGGCTATCTTTTATTATGACATGAGTATCCTTTTGGGATACTCTCAAATCTGCTTCACTGTGTAGGCAGGTGTGATGTTGTCATTGTGAGTGAGTGTTGTGATGTTTCACAGCACGTCTCTGAGCTTCAAAACAAGTCACCACAGTGAATTGGGGTGTAAATAAAGAAGTCAGGCCATTAGAGTGTCAGGCTTTCTGCCTCGACTGTTTCAGCTCTCAGGTTTATCAGGACTTCATCTCTGGTTCAAATCAGTCATCTTGTCACTTTCGGCTAGACTAGTCATTTTAGAGTGTGGAAACAGAGTCTCAGTTGGTGCTCAACCTAGCAGAGATAGCACTGTGTTTACACTGACGGACCGGGCCACTCAGGACCTGAGGACGTCATGGACCTCTGCTAACTTGCCAAACACTCTTTCAGGGCAACCACAATGTATCCTTCAGTCTTTGCTTTCTTTTTCATGTGCAACTGAAAACGACTTTTTCTTTGCTGGAAGTTTGGCATTATGATAGAAAGTTTAAAAAAAACACTAGATCAGATCATCTATATATAGCATAACTTTAGCCAAGGCCAGAGCTTCTGTCTCCACTGACCCAAGGGTTACTAAATCATTCAGTGGCACTGTAATACGCCCGCAGCATCAAACCACCACACAGAGAAGAAGGCAGGAGAAAGTCATAAACAAGACAAAAAATAGGGAGAGAGAGCGTGACGAAAGCTATGCTGGTATCACTGGAAAGGAAGGAGGAAGGGAAAGAGTGTTGGAAAAAGTGCTGTGTATGGCTTCAGTGTACTGCTCACTTTCCAACCCTGTGGCTATACAAGTCTTCATAATAGAACAAGAGATGTGTGGAAAGAGACACACAGAATTATTAGCTGGGTAGAAAGGGAGCGAGTAACGAATACCTGTGTTTTTTGCGTGGCTACTATAACACAGTAGCATTTTATCAGCTTTGCCTTTGAATAAATGTCAAATAACTAACTGATCTCAAACAGGATTTTGTTGGATTTACTAAGTTTGTGCTAGGGATGTACCGGAATAAAATGTTCACACTATGGCCAAAAATATCACAGTAAATCATGTTACATTTGGATTTCAACCCAGAACAATTAAGCATATATTGCAACTTTGTGGGACTACGCAAAACATAAACACAAAATACAGTGAAAAATACCATAACTAGAAGAAGGTTGAAAAAGGTTTAAAGTTGAATTCATAAGCAACAAAACTTGCTGAGTTCAACACACTCAGGGGTTTTGCTGCTACGACTTACTTGGTCTGATATGACCAGTAGCTTATGGTGATTAATGTTAACTAATGCTGGCAAAGCTTAGATAGATATTATGTAACATAACTCAAGTATTGTCAATTTGCTGACTTTATGACTCTTCTATTCATCCATTTTGAAAAATAAAGGCGAAAGAGCAAGTGATATAAAAATATCGCTTGAGCATGAAAGTTCATTTTTGACTTTTGGAAAAACTTACATTTGCTCTTTTATTATTTCTTTGCCAGGACCAATAACTTCCTGGACCTGGTTGCCTGGCAACTGCTCCCTGCCAAGGAATGGTAGAATGGCGAGATGTAACGTGTTATGAGCTTTAGAGGTGCTGATAGGTGCTAAGCTAAACTAACAGTCTGCTAACTGTAGCCTTATATTTACTGTACAGACTTGAGAGTGGTGTTGATCTTCTCTTTGACTCTCAGCAAGAAAACAAAGAAATGCGTTTCCAAAAATGTTGGATTATTCCTTTAACTCCTACTTGCCTTTTCCGGAGTATGGAACTTCGGGCATGTGATGACAGTCTTATATGGGTGAGGGGATTGTAACCAAACCAGATCATTATCAAATTCCACCCATGGAGCTAAGCCAGTAAGTGGACTAGTTTTTTGTTTTTTTTTTAAATATGACTTTCTATCTTTATCAGTTTATTTGTTGGGGATTGTCAGAATTAAGGAACAGAGAAACGTATAGATGTGTTGCTAAACTCTAATTTTGTGTTTACTAGCTCAGTAGATGGACAAAGCTGAACTGAATGGTATTTTGTTTTTTGGAATTGGAACTCACATTAACAGTATGCAGTATCATTAGTACAGGAATGGACTTTTAGTTCAGAGGAAACTTTATAAAGGGTCGGTCAGGGTGCAAGGTAAATGTAACAGTATGTGCTTGGCCATAACTGGTAAGGTTTTAAACAGTAGCAATCACTGTACTGTCCATCTGAGAGGATGTCAGTTGTTTTTTGAAAGAAAGGTTGACTTGAACAGTATTGAATAGCTTGTGTATTTTAAGCAGGATTTGATGTATCTAAAGCCTGAGATCAGAACCAAAAGGGTACTTATACATATATTTAAAGATACAGTACTTTTTGAAGGAACATTCATTATCAGGTGTTGGTGAGGAAACATGGCGGTAACAGTACAGTTGTGAGCAGTCAGTGTATCTCTTTCTTCAGAATCCCAGTAACCAGAGAGAATGTTCCTCTCAGTTTGTCTAAAGCATGATAGATTCAGGGTTATACACTGTACTTGATATGTTCCTGCCCTGTTTTCTTTCAAACACAAAAGCCTCTCTACAGACTCGGATTCAAATGCATCCTGTGTGTTGTTGTTTTTAATATTGATGTAAATAAAGATAGCTTGCTTTTTAAATTTGATTAACTTGCTCCCTTGGTGTTTGCCACATAATTAATCTTAAACTGAATTCCTCAGCAAATATTGATGGTCTTTTGTTTTTAGCGTGATGTTTTACCCTTTTAATTTATCTGAAGCAGCAACAGCAGTTTGCTAACAGATGCCCTCCATTCATTATTTGTACACCATTCAGTTAAATAGTTCAATTAAGACTTGCTCTCTTATGCCCAGAGAGGGAGTTATTTGATTACACTGTTGAATCCATCTCATTATAGCTCACCAGGTTTAGATTTATCAGATTTCTGTGTGAGCAGAGATTGAAACTATTTGATGTGGTCAGTTATTAGAGGTTTTTGTGGTTATTTTGCAGCACCATGGTATTTTCCCATGATTTAATCAGGGTAGCCACAATGCATCATTGTGTAATGGGTCCTAACCGCGATTTAGCACTTTTCAAATTGGGGGCTGTAGAATCTCACACCTGTCCTGCTGCCTTCAGATGGCTGCAGGGATTTAATGAATTTAAGGGAAGGCTTTTATTCATATCATGGTTAAAGCAGCTGTGATGTCTGATAATACACAATTCTACCCATTTATTTATATATATTTTCTAAATGTGTCTACTGGTTTCAAAGCAAAGCAAATGGAAAATGTCTGTCAAAGAATACACACTGTAGCATAACAAAAGATGTGGAAAATGAAAACAGAACACAGGAAGGTGGCATTTCAGGCAGATGAGATTAATAAATCAGGCTGTAATAGATGAAGATCCTTTGCTTTGATGCCCCCAAAAAGGAAAAAAAGGAAATCATTAGCCTCCACTTTTCTCCATCATTACTGTGATTATTGCTGTCTGGATGAAGGCAGATTTCATGACAAGAAGAGTGAGGGGAGGACGATGTCGACAGAAACTGGCAGATCTAAATCCGTGGTTATGCAACACATGGGCAGTTTGGCACAAATCCGTAATTGTTTAATTAATGTTTTTCATGTTTTAGGTTAGGCCTATTTTCAGATTTAAATATCATCACTCATTTTGCATCAAGCACCACTTCATAGAGTCTCACTGGTCATGATAGTAGCGTATATACAGTGCATTCAGACAAGTATTCAGACCCCTTCACTTTTTCACATTTTGTTTCGTTCAGTTTTAAAACAGGATTTTAGAATTTTATTGCAATTTTATTAAAAAAGAAGAAACAGAAATATGACACATTAAGACCCTTAACTCCATACTTAGTTGAAGCACCTTTGGCAGCGATTACAGCGTTGAGTGTTTGCACACCTGGATTTGGGGATTTTCTGCCATTCTTCTCTGCAGATCCTCAGGCTCTGTCAGGTTGGATGGACTGCAGTTCAGTTTTGGTTTCATCAGACCAGAGTTCAGACTTGTTTCTCACAGTCTAAGAGTCCTTCAGGTGCTTTTTTGCAACCTCCAAGCAGGTTTTCATGTGTCTTTTCCTGAGGAGAGGCTTCTGTCTGGCCACTCTGCCATAAAGCCCAGATCAGTGGAGTGCTGCAGTGATGGTTGTCCTTGTGGAAGTTTCTCCCATCTCCACACAGGATCTCTGGAGCTCAGTCAGAGTGACCATCGGGTTCTTGGTCACCTCTCTTACCACGGCTCTTCTCCCCGATTGCTCAGTTTGGCCAGGCGGCCAGCACTAGGAAGAGTCCTGGTTGTTCCAAACATCTTCTGTTTAAGAATGATGGAGGCCGCTGGGCTCTTGGGACCTTCAACGCAGCAGAAATGTTTCTGTAGCCTTCCCCAGATCTGTGCCTCGACACAATCCTGTCTCTGAGCTCTGCATGCAGTTCCTTCGACCTCATGACTTGGTTTTTGTTCTGATATGCACTGACAGCTGGGAGACCTTATATAGACAGGTGTGCGTCTTTCAAAATTATGTCCAGTCAATTGTATTTACCACAGGTGGACTCCAATCAAGGTGTAGAAACATCTCAAAGATGATCAAGAGAAATGGGAGGCACCTGAGCTTTTTTTTTTTTTAATAAATGTGGAAAACATTTCTAAAATCCTGTTTTTGCTTTGTCATTAATGGGTATTAAGTGTAGACTGATGAGGGGAAAAAATGTATGTAATCGATTTTAGCATAAAGCTGCAACTTGTGGTCTGAACACAAAAACATGAAACCTTCAGTGAAACATGTAGTTTGCAGTTCCTCCTGCTGTTCCATAGCATCTCATGAACTCATCTTTTTTCTCATACTGCACATTGCTGCAGCACCTCTTTTCACCCTGTGTCTTGAACGCTCCGTTTTAGCTACCGAGTGAGGCATCTTATTGTTTGGAGTTGCACATGCGCAGTACCTAGGTAAGGACTACTAGCCAATCAGAAGCAGAGTAGGGCGGGTCCTGACGAGCAAGGTAGTGTGATCCAAAACAAAGCCGCCGCAGCCGGTAACTATGGCTTCAGTTCAGCCGTACATGTTTGAGCTCAAGTCTGATACAAACACAGGCAGAACAACCGAAGCAGCTTCACAACTTGAACTGGAGCGAGACGTTTCAGAGTGGGAAGTTATTCATTTGTAACTAATTTATCTTTGATAGGGAACGTTTTAACTGTGCACTGTCTCTGTATCACAGTAACAACTTTGTGCCCATTGGCTGCCTGGAGGGATACCGTTATTTTAATTTCATATTTAGGTAATGCTCAGTTTGTGCATTGTGACGCGTGTTACATAGTGACGTAGATAAATTACGGAAGTGAAGGCTGGACTGCAGTCGAGCTGTTCTCAGGCAGTGCAGGAGCGGTGTTTTCAGTGGGAGAGGGTAACTCCCTTTGGGGTGGACTTTGGGATTTTTCACTTTGCAAACCTATTACATGCACAAAAAAGATATAGAACACAATACCGGAAAGGGAAAAAGCCAAAAAACACAATATAACCACTTTTTAAGAATTTTTTCAGGGACAGACCCAAATTATTTCTGCACAACATTTTGATTTGCACTCCCACCGTTGCGTCATTCACGCTGCTCTGGACATGAAAATGCCGGACAGACAGGCAAAGTGCAGTTCAAGGTCTGGAAAATACCAACTTGTCATAGCATGCTCGTGCTAGTCTTTGTATTTTCCAGTTCATACACTCATCTCCACTTAGTTTCAGGTCGTCTTTTAAAAAATGGGTGCTTGCTTACATGTCTGGGCATTAAAGCTGAGTACTGGTTAGATGATTATTCCTTTTTTAACAAAGCGTATACTTTTATTTGAGCAACACATACCAAGACATAAAACAATTTACTGTGTACTTGTGAAACAAGAAGTTTCCTGGGAGAAAAATTATTGCATAACCAATAAACAGTTTGGTAACACAGTCCATTATCTTTCTGCTCAGGTATATGGCGCCAGAGGTCCTGGACGACTCCATAAACATGAAACACTTTGAGTCTTTCAAGCGAGCTGACATCTACGCCATGGGCTTGGTCTTCTGGGAGATTGCCAGTCGCTGCTCTATGGGAGGTGAGGATCAAATGAGAGGGGGGTGGATCAGTGAAGGAAAGAGGGGGAGGTTGACTGATTAATGTTGGAGGGAGTGATGGATGAATGGAGCAAAAGAGGAAGATAGTTAATTATGGAAACATTGACACACCAGTAACTTCATAGATGGAGGGAAGATGAATGATCAGACAGACTGAGGGGGTTTGCGTGCTACATGTATGCATCAATGTAAAGCCAGATTATTTTAACATCATATTTTTCTGTCAGGCATCCATGAGGACTACCAGCTGCCCTACTACGACCTGGTTCAGTCAGATCCATCAGTGGAGGAGATGAGGAAGGTGGTTTGTGAGCAGAAGCTTCGGCCAAACATTCCCAACCGCTGGCAGAGCTGTGAGGTAGGACAAGTGTCACGAGTCTAAGTCTCTTTTGAAAGATGTCGGATGTTTACAGGGAGACGCAGAGGTGAAGACATGAGGCAAAGATACTGCGTGAGGTTAACGGGACGAAGGAAGTTAGTTAAAATCTGAACACCCAGACATGATACACATATTTTTAAACTCAGTGTGACTTACATTTCCTGAGGATATCATTATCTCTGATGTCCATCGCGAATAAACATCCATAAATCCACTTAGAATTCATAGAAAAAAGACGCTCCTTATAACTCCAGAACTTGAGAATCATGTTTTCTTCAGTATCAACATAATTTAGTGATAGCTGTACATCCATGGGTGCATTGCAAATAGGAACTGCTATTAATTCTGACTCCATGGCAACATTAGAATTCCTGTATACAGCCCCGGCCCAAGATGTCAGGCTTCAAAAAACCCTGCACTAAAGTAAACGTAAACCACTCTGCTACTGTTTATGAACAGCAAAAAGACACAGTCCCCTGTCTCTTAGTTTAAAATATAAGTACAATCCTTACCGCAGCGGCTGCGGGTTCAAATCCAGCCCACAGCCCTTTGCTGCATGGCATCCCCTTTCTCAGATGTTCCTATCAAATAAAGTCTTGTTTTGCCAAGGCGTTCAGAATTCAGTTATTCAGCCTAGGTAGGCCAGTTGTATCCAGCAGTATGTCTGAACCTTGAAGCCCTGGAGTTCTTCTCAATAACAATGCTAAATCATACGACACACACACACACACACACAGAGTGGCATGCTCATTCCCACAATCCCCAGAGAGGAAGCAACCACTAAGCTGGTGGAAGGAGAAAGTGTGTGTGTGTGTGTGTGTGTGTGTGTGTGTGTGTGTGTGTGTGTGTGTGTGTGTGTGATATCCCGTGCATTCTCTGGTTTCAATTTTAACAGTATTGTGCACACACACAGAGGCACACACACTTGTGGTATTGTTTTTTTTACTGTGTTGGGAGTCATTACAATTTCATTTGAGCTGATTCTGGTAAATTAAAGCTTGGTGTTTTTCTAGAAGCCATTTTTCTGCGGTTGAACCACACGTAGGCATACAGAGACACAGAGGAAATGACTGGCGGCTCTGTTGTTGTCAGTGAAGATGAGATATGATATCTGCCATTGGCTACAGACCACCTCTTGTGGCTAATGGTTGGAAACTATTTGATAGGGTCCAACATAGATAACCACTAGCTCTGCAGATAAGTAGCTGTAGCTCTGCTTCTTAGCTTTACCCCAAAACTAGTCAGTGTTTAACCAAAAATCACAGGTCGCCACCCATTGTAACTGTAGTTAATCTTTAAACACGTAAAAATAATAACTGAATGATTTGAGAGCAAAATTATTAATTGTGCACAAATTAGTGCTTTTTCTTTTTTCTGTGCAAACTGAAAAATCTCTTGTATTTGAGTGACTATTATGGCCAGTAGTACTAACTATTTGTGTATGTGTAATTTGTTGTCTACACAAGTCAAGTTGCATGATGGTAGATCCAGCTCCAGCTCTAGTCAGTTTGCTTTGAGTCAGACCGGATCACATAGTCTCCACCTCTTGGCTGTTCAAACCAGCCTTCTTCATAAACACAGACCCTCTTATAAGTAGCCAACCCTGCTGCCCACACACACTTATTAAAGCTGGATATAAATGCTTATCACGTAATGTCAGAACTCACATTCTGTTGTTTATTTTGACCTTAGCCACCTTTTTGTCTGGCAGCATCCGGACAGCTGTGATATTTGTGATCTGGAATGAATCTGTCTTCTTTTAGGGGTAAAACTCTTCAGTGGTCTTCTATTTTAATACACAAGGCTTGTTTGTACCGTAACAATCATGTATCCACACCTCTGCCCCAACGAAGATCCAGAGAAATCCTCATGGGGTAATGAGACTTTTCTGAGCCAACAGCAGCATATTGATTTTGAAACTGCACCTGTGGTTTGTTTTTCTGTTTCTACAGTGAGCTTAGCAACATCGCTACCTTTTGATTTTAATTAAACCAATGAAGGCTTTATTCCTCTCCATGTTTAATCCTTTCCATTTCAGTGGAATGTCAATAGAGAAGTGACGTTCAGGGCTCTCTTTTGTTCCACTATCTTTCTTAAAGTATTTCTTTGTAGATGGTTTCTTTTATAACTCGTTTTCTGTCTATATTCTAAACTAAATTGTATTGACTAGGGATGTAATAGAATATGAATAGGTGTGCTCTGAACTGATGTAAACAGCATCCAAAATAGTACAAAAATTAGGTTTTTTCTACTTAGTAGTGACACAATTTGCCTCAAACTCAGAGACGTAACTCCGTCAAATCGGAACACAGAGACATCATAAATCTGCTTAAAAATCATACAAAAAAGGTGCTCCTTATAACTTCAGATCATTAAATTCAGATATTTTCTTCAGTGTCAAATTATCTTTCTTACTATTCAGTATCAAATCCAGCTGATTGTTATCTGTATATCCATGGTTACAGTGCAAACAGGAACTGCGAGCAGCTAATGCAGAATGACTCTTCAGGATGGAGATTTGCCAAAATGTAACCAAATATCAGCTGAAAACACGGAGGTGTAACTAGTTTTTAGGTTTAATATTGAGACATTAAGCGAAGTTTTCACATGATTTGTTGTGCAGTGTAGGATAAAGGTTGACCGACGTTGCAGTGGTGTTATTTGTACTCAATGATCCACTTTGAAAACCTTGCATGACATGACATCAGACAGGAAAGCTGAATTTAGGGACCAACTTAAAAGTGCATGCAAAATAGTTGAGAGCTTTTCAACTCAAGACCAATTCAGATTTCATGTGAACCTCCTCCTATTGCATGCACAGGCTCCCTTTTTATTTTATTTATTTATTTTAATGATCTAATATTGCCAAATTAGGTATCATACTGTCTATAGCTTTCTCATATTTTATCATAGACACACCAACTCAATCTTCATCTGGGCCTCCTCCCATTATATACACAAGCTCCAGTTTTTGCAGAAAATCATGCAAAATGGCCTAATGAAATTCTGACAATCAGAATCAGCTTTATTGGCCAAGTATGTGTACTCGTACAAGGAATTTGACTCTGGTTTTTCGTTGCTCTGTGTACTTACATACAGTTCAGAGACCAATTTTCAGAAAGATAGCTAAAAAACAGACATACAGCTAAAAACAAGGACAACAAAGCTGAACAAAGGTAGGTAAACCTAAACCTCTAAGTATAATGTACATACAAGGTGGTGTTAAAACCTTCTGTTGTATTTGTACCATTCGTTTCCACCTGGGCCCTTAACAGTTACATAGCTTTTACTTAGACCACCAGCACTAAACTAATGGTTGAATTGCCATGCTATGTGCATTTACTCTCCCAAAATGAAAACATCTGTTGACTTGGGAGCCCCCGTGATTTTCAGGCCAACCTCTGCTTGTCAATACTATCTCCTGACATTGTTCATACAGTATATACAGTAAGTTTGGGATCTGGCTTCACTGTCTGGTCTGGAGGTCAACACAGGAATGTATAGATGAACTCGCACATCACACACACAGAAAGAGCCACTCATGTTCACGCAACAGTGTTGCACAATGAATCACAGACTACAGCAATGATACCCATCCAGACAGACAAACAGGTTTAGCAAGCTGAAACTAGACAGTGCCTACAGATGCAGACCCAGGGGGTGTTTGTAAAGCCAGCTCAATCTATTATTAGCATAAATGGGTGATGGAGAATGCTGGTGTGGCACTTTACCTCTGATTGTTTGACCAAGTTGAAAAACCTCATAATTTAATTTCTTTAGATCACTATCAGCTGTAGTACTGCATTGATGCACTCTGTCAAGTGTTTTTGCAGCATATTGTTTGTTGCTAAAAACAAGTGTGACCTTTTGCAAGAAAATCTGTCTTACTAAGCTACCAGACTTCAGCAAGCAAGGACTTAAGTATAATCAGTGCCTGCCATGTAAAGTAACAGGCTTCTGGGAATAGAGTGTACCAAATGTTGCAGTATTTTAACGAGAAGGAACTCCGTAAAGTACAGACGACACCAACGCCTTGTAATCTCCACATAGTCAACTTGTACTAGCTACGCTGTTTAGCAGACTTCAAGCTGATCGGCCAATTGGTATTTTTTAATCAAATTAGCTACAGACAAACACACAAAGGGACAAACTCAATCTCATAACTTTTGCTACTTGCTGTATAAATATGAAATCAAACAGTATTAATCATATAAGCATTTTATTTAACTACATAGGAGTCACATTAACTTGCATACATATACCCATATATAGTATATACATAAATATTTAAATATGAAAGAAAACTGACGAGTAGCTTATGTACTACGTGTACTAGAAACACACATGCAAAATACTCATCTGATATAATGCAGTTACGTAGGTAACCGCTTTCATATTCATTTTTCTTTTTAAATTTGCAATTTTTTTAAGATGCATAAACACATACACACGTGTGTGTGTGTGTATATATATATATATATATATATATATATATATACACACACACACAGTCATAGTTGAAAAACACAGTCATAGTTGAAAAACTAAATATGAGTTGTATTTAGTTATACTAAAATAATTGTTTTATTTCTACTACAATGTGGGAATGATAAAGACTGATGGCATTTATGCAGTAACACTTTGTTAGTTATGCAAAAGGTTTACTATTTGCATAACTAGACTCAAAGTTATTAAATAAAAATTATATTTTTTCAGAATAATCATGCACCGACTTTACAATCATTTTACTTTTACTAATTTCAAGCACAGATTAAGAACCTCAGATTAAGTTGCACCATCTCCAACAGGCACTGTCTCTAACTGCATGTGAAGCAGGTGTACATGCTGCATAACGTGCAAAACACAGCCGCTAGACATTATGAGCGTACCAACACTTCTATACATGCTGTACATATTCTCCCATATACATATATTTTATATCAATTAGTGTGAACAGTAGTTAAATTTGCATGCATGTACACTCAGTATCCAACTAGCAAGAGGTACTGTAGATGCCACCGACCTCAAAGAGCCCTGGTCAGTTTTCAGGTGCTCCCAATAACTGAAGAATCATTTGTTTGAAGATCAGGTTTAACAAAAATGAAGAGGGATGGTTGCTGTTCCTGAATAATTGTAGGTTTCACACTCTCTGTTCTCTCCTTATAGTGTGCAGCTACAAATCAACACCAACAGCTGAAATGTTCTCATATGGGTCCTTGTGACTGAAAGTGATCAAATGAGACTCCATGGTGTCTAAAGTGGGTCTATTTGAGGATCCTTTACAGAAAATTAAGATCCCCATGTGTAAGAACCACTCATTCAGAGTCAAGTCTTGTAGAGGTCTTACTCTGTGTTGGTTTAAGGGATGTTTTTCAGTCAGCGCACCATTCCACCATTTAGCCCATAAATCAGAATAGCAGATTAAAGTAAGATGTGTCTGAAAGCATTTGAATCTGAAAGCCTTTACATAAAAAATGGGCTTCAGCTAGCTCTGCTGAAGGACACAGTAGAGTAGTGTGTGTGTGTGTGTGTGTGTGGCAGATTGCTTGTCTGTGGCAGTGGAGAGTTGTCACTAATCCAATGGAATGTGTCGGCTGTCTTAATGAGCACTGTAGGAAGTTCTGTAGATCACGCACTAGCGTCTCACCAGACAGACACTGTGAGTGACACAGACATGTTGACTCAAACATACCAGATGCTGTTTACAGCCCAGCCAAGGGAGATGTGAAGGAATTAGAGTAAACTCTGGAGGCTCTAACCCTGTTTCAAAGTCTATTTGCAATGTCTAGTCGGAAGTCATCACTTTAGTTAGGCAAGAAGAAAGAAAGAAAGTTGGATTCAACTACATTTCCCAGAACAAACCAAGCGATGATTAAGTTAGAAAAACTGGAAAAGAACAGACTGAAAAAGGACAGAGGCATATTTGCTGTGTCAAGCTTTAGGTTTTTCTTTAAAACCATGATCAGCAGCAGGGAGAGGTGTCAGGAAACAACAGTTGATGAATATCAGGTGAAATTATTTTATTTTGACCAGTTTCATAACTTCTCTGGGGTCAGCAGTCTTGTGTCTCGAGCCACAAGACTCTAGTCCTAATCATTTAAATCAACAACTTATTAAAAACTCTATGACGTGGAATGGATTCCAAAACAAATCCTATAGAAACAATTATGATCAGACTGTATTCGGTAAAACCTTCCAGTTAACACCAAAATGGATTATTGTCCCAAAATATTGATCCATCTCCGATTTAATGAAAACTGGAGAAGAAATCCTAAAAAGAACTCATAAGAACAATCTAACCAAAGATGCCAAGTTCATATCAATACAGGAGACCGAGAAGACTTCCTATTTCATATCCACCAAAAAACTTCCACCTGAAGTTTTTGATAGTTCAGTTGTATCTCACCTCTAATATAAACCTTGTCTGGACAGTGCTCTAAAAGCTTGTGAGGAACTGAAATTGTTTACATGACGTTAGGAGCACTGGTGTTATTAGCTGTTGTTTCCTGACACCTGTACCTACTCCTTATGACGGTTTGAAGTAAAGTCTACTCTTCCTATGCCTTCTATAAATGTCTGTATTGCCTGGTTTCTGGAAAACTATAAATAAGGAAATAGGGATCTGGTGACTGTTCTGTAATCTGGGATTCAGGACAGTAAAAGCTTAGACATCACACATTTTTTTATTTTTTAACGCAGAACAGAGACCGTGCTCCGAAGACCTAAGGGGACCTAACTTACACAGAATCACCAATTCCATGATAGAAGATGGAGCCAAGTTAGTAATGAGACAAATTCTAGGAAAAGCAGCTGTTGTGCTGGTGACAGCTAATGAGGATCCAAATAAATATTTAAATCCAGTTCAGTGAAACCAGAACAAACTTTTATGTAGAGTAACTAATTAGAGAGCTCACAAGGATTCACAAATACATAAAGCTGAATATCATCAGTGTTAGAATGCTCAAAGACAATCAAACTGACTGGTATTGTGCCGTGAAGGAAGCATGTAGATTGCAAATATACAACCTGTTCTTGTTCCCAGGTCGTCAAATACGTACGTTTTGTCACGGCCCTTGGCATCTCATACAGATGCACAAGGTATCCTTTTAGCATCTGTATGAGACGCACCAGGCTTTCAATTAATTTCAATGGAAAAGCTTTAATATATAATAATTAATATTAATATATTATTAATGTTGGAGTGAATGGACGGCCGGAGCAGTTCCTCTGAGCATCTAATATTGCTGTGGAAGGGGTGTGACAAAACATTGGTATTTGACCACCTGGGAATGAGAACAAGTTGACATATAATGGGACCAAGAATCAATCAATCATTCAATCAATGAACCAAACATCATGGTAGCATCCACATTTTGTCATTGGTCTTGATTAACAATCCTATCACCTCCTTAAAAAAACAGTCCGGGTTTAACCTAGCTTAGCTCAAAAACAGAAATGAAAAAGTGCTACACTGTCTTATTTTTGTACATGGAACAGCAGATAAGTGTATTTCCAAAGAGGTCTGAGTGTTCCAACATCATGTTGTAATTAAGTCATATTAACTTTTGTCGTCTCTCCTCTGCAGGCCTTGCGGGTGATGGCGAAGATAATGAGGGAGTGTTGGTATGCAAACAGTGCCGCCCGACTCACCGCTCTCCGAATCAAGAAAACCCTCTCTCAGCTCAGCCAACAGGAGGGAATCAAGATGTAGACACAACTACCAAACACACGCACGCATACACACCTTTGACTGTCATCCATATCCTTAGCATTACAGCACTATTATCTTTATTATTATTCATCGATTGTTCCTCCCCTTTGGTTTGAAGGGAAGTGAAGACTTTTTTTCCCCTTGTGATCTTTTTTTCTTCTCCCATTTCATTCATTGACAAACTGATAAGTCCCGCACATGAAACTGAGGAACCATATGTGTATATGTGTGTGTTGCACTGGGCAGAAATATGCACATGAATGGCTGGATGGATGGATCTATTGAGGGATGGTTGTGCCTGAGGGGGATAAAAGCGGCATTAAAGGAAGCCTCCATTCATTATCCTCCATTTTCCTCTACTACATTCATCACATGAAGTCTCTGAAAGACCCACTGAGGCAACTGGTGTCCATCATAAGTCCCACCTCCACCGCTCATCACACACCCAACCAATAAGAGATCAAATCCCATCAGGTAAACAAAAGGCCAGACAGGCAGCTGAGAATCACCTGGGGGGCCTCTGAGCTGCCAGAGCTTTGCTCTCATCTCCCCACATCTTCATCATCACCCCCTCATTTGTATATTAGCATTTCATTATTCACTTCAGAGATTTAAGCTACTCTTCAGTAGGGCTGCCAGTTGCTCATGTACATCTTTGAATAATGTTGTGAATCATGGAATATTCAAATTTCCTCTCATTACAAACACAAAAATGTATTCAGAAGCCAAAATGGAACTTGAATGATCAAAACCATGTGATCTGTCATTAGCTATCTGCACTGCTCCCACAATGTGTTGTGTTTTTAGGCGAACCATTACAGAAGTTTACATTCCTCATTACAGTGAAGAATGTTCTGGGAGGCAATGCTGGTCCTTGCAGTGGTTCGTGGAAGAAAATTAAATTCATTCAATATCTATCTAATAGTACATGTATGGAAGCAAATAAATGCCATAAGGAAAAAACAAATTGTGAAATTTAACCACTACTGAATAGTTAATGTTGAAATTTCTTTACCACTTAATTTGTAGCACTTAGATATTTAACTCTGAAAACCATCTGTCTGAAGTAATGTGGTTTGAATTTCCCTCTTTAACTTTTCCAGAAGGTCATGTGCTAACTCAATTGGTCATTTCCAGATCTAAGTCAAAAAATTAGGCTGCCCAGTAGGAATGGTGAAAGTCAGCCACTAAAATTCTTAAAATCCAAAACCGTGGTTAGTATACTTAAAGATGATCTCCAAGTCTTTTGGATGATATAACTAACACAATGTTAAAAACATCTTCACTTAAATGAACCAGTGTAAGCTTTTATAAGGCTTTTAATTCAAAGTTGACTGAATAAAAGGGGGGGTGTTCAGCCTTGTGGTAATGAACTAACTGTCATTGGGTTTTGCTGGTCATCTATTATCAGACATTGCATGTTGAGCCTACTGAAGTCAGTGTCCTGTCAAACTTCTCATTGGGGAAAAACTGCCAAAATGGTAGAAAAAAAGAGTCAAAATTTTCACAAGCCACCCAAGAACTGTTTTTATCTGTCCAGTCAAATAAAACATAGTTCAATTGGGCCAAAATTCTGGCAGCACTGATCACGTTTAATTTTTGTCATATAATCTAAGACAGAGAAGTTCAGATGAGCTTTGTAAATAGAATGGAATTCAAACCACATAAATTAGAACATTTTTGTAAAATGTTTCAGTGCTAAGAATTCAGTGGTGTTTTAAATTTCAGCATTAAGTAGAGGTTACATTTTAGAATTATATATTAGGTTGCTTATAAAATTGGAATTATTATAGACCTTTTTGGCTTCCATATACATGGAGTGAGTAGAGCAGTTTAATATCAACAGATGACAGAGAATGGACGATTAGCCTGCTTGTCTTTAGATTTTAACCCAAATGACAAACAAGAGTTTTTCTTGGGAACATATTTTCCATTTCGTTAATGTGCACTGCACATTTTGTTCAACATGCCTTGTGAAAGTTGAGATTTTATTTCACCATTCACCTTAAGCAATTAGTGTTTTTCTTGGCCATTGATGTGCTGCTAGAAAAGGGAGCAGCAGACTGAGCAGACAGTTACTCACTGTCAGGGCTACTTGACACAATTCCTCTTAATCTCTGAGCTAACAGTGACTCAGCCATGATCAATAGTATTTCAGAGTAAAGATGATTCAACGAAGAAAACACTTGTGATGTGAAGTTGTTTGCAGCCCTACTCTTGAGTTGTATTACAGTAGCATTGGGAACTGAAGTGAGGACCTGAGTGAGGGGGTTATGGGACAGTCTGTAAGCCCTGTGAGGTCCAGACAAACAATGGCTTCATCTGTTCATCATCTAGTCGAGTTGTAAGCAGGATCTCTCATCTCTGCAACAATTTTGCACCTGTTTTTTCATTTGTTACTCTTGTATTTCCCCGTCTCCCTCCGTAATGGTAGGGAGTCGGACAGGTCAGTTTAATTTATTGTGTTTTTTTAAATTTTCTTTCTGGTGGCAGGGGATCTTTTTTGCAAAACTAAACTGGACATGATGACCTCATTCATTTTTGGCGAACATGCTGCAACATATGCAATATACAGTAGATAAATGTGTCTATTTTCTATACTCTGCTCTGCTAAACCACAAACCGCAAGAACAACAACACCACCAACAACAATCAGCTGCCACCATGCCTTCCAAGCCAGCTGTTACCGGAAAGTGCCAGTGCTTTAAAAACCCAACTCCTCTCATGTCGGCTGCTGTGGAGTGTGTTTGCTCTCGCGTGTATGCAGCTCCGTGCGTGTGTGTCAGAGGAGGCCTGCGGGAGCCATGCCGAGCATACAGCAAGCTCGTACTATGCACACCCCAGAAGTAGGGACGTAAAGCAAGAAGGGGCACACACCGCACATCACAGCACCCACAACCCAGCCGACTCTCTGGTGCCATTTCGTCAAACCTCCCCACCTGAACACCCGACCACCTCAGCAACAAGTCATTGTACAGCTTGTCCTCCCAGTGGACTGAGTCTGGAAACTGAGCTCCAGCACCTCAAACTGTGTTTAGTTGGAAAAATGATGCTACAAAAGCTTATGGCGGCTTTCAAAAAGAGACACAAAGACTTGTAAGCATTACTGATGTTGCCCTATAAATGTAAACTCTTGGATTTCTGATTTTTGTTATTTTCATGTGTTTGTGCCGTTGACAGCGCAGCAGCGTGAATCAACCTTTCAAGAGTTTTCTTCTTGTAGGATAATCAACAAAAATGAGGTACATTCATTTAAATATAGCAAACGGATATTTACTAAGCCATAGGTTTTCCAGGTTGTGTATTTTTTCTTTTTTTGTGGCAAGGTCTTTTTCTACTAGAATGTACATTTACGAAAAACAAAACATGAAAAAATATGCGTAAAATGGACAATTCTGTCATTTCAGCTTAGCAAGCCTTAAGGGACCAATGCGTAAGAGTCAGGATCTGCCCCCCCACCCTCTTTTTTTTTTTTTTTTTTTTTTTTTTTAATGAAAAAAGAACATATACACACTACCGCTCAAAAGTTTGGAGTCACCTGTTATCTTGATGTTTTTCTTCTTTCCTTCATGGCTGTTTTAACATAGATGAAAACAGTAACTATATACCGAGTTTATTATTTACATTTGAAAGAGTTTTAGAATAATTAAATGATTAAAACTTCCGTTTAGTCAATGTCCCCACAGTCTTGCATGACGGGAGAATACTGTTGTAACCATTTTTCCCCCAAATACTCTTCGATTTTTAAATTATTTTCCAGTCCAGAAAAGCTTAAGTGACCCGAGATCATTTTAGAACCACAGCGGTGCAGCTGGGCTCTAAATATTTTGAGAGGGCGTTTTTCTTTGGGCCCTCGTGTCTCCTCGTGGTCAGATTGAATCGGTCAGTCTATAGTATGTTCAGCTGCTATTCCGTGATCCAGTTCCAACAGTGCTAAACCTGGACTAACCTACGATTTCTATTCTGAAGTGTTAAGAACAGCTTTGCTAAAGCCACGCGCCTGTTAATTCCAGCTTGTTAGAGGCATTATCGTGCACTGGACACTCAGACAGGAACCTGTTCCTCTTTAAATCTGCGCAGATTTTAACGCTCAGCTTCCAGTTTCTTTTACCAGCGACTGCTGATTTCTTCTATTCTTATTGAACGGTTGCCCAGAGGATCTTTGTCTCTTTCTGCCCTTTCAATTATCCGTCTGGTTGAACCATTGTACAGCGTTTTGTTCTCCATGTACAAAACATCTATTTGTAAAGAGGACTTTCTTCACCCTAAAAGCATGAAAGACCATTCAGAAATAGAGTATTCCTCTCAGCCATCTGACTGTACCGAATCAAGCTTTTGTGGCGGGCGACCCCAAACGTTTGAGCGGTAGTGTATATATAATGATGAAGGTAGTGTCAACATTCCTTCTAAAGGACAAAAAAATATATGTAGCACCTGATTTAACAGTTTGTTTCAGTCAAGTTTTTGTCCTGTTGCCGAAATTGCCATACATCTAAACCCATTTAATCTTATTTTACATATTTGCTTGTGTTTAAGTTCCATCAAAAGCACTTGTCTTTTAGTACACAGGTCAAAAACACAGTTTAAGTGCACAAAGTGTTAAACAGTCAATAACTAATACATCCAGTAAATTAGATCTGCCAGACAGTGATTTGCTCAAAGAATTCCCACAGAGTCACTTCATTGTTTAGCAGTAAGTGCACTTCTGAACCACTGCAGGGTTTATGTGTGTGGCAATTTGGATGTCGGTGAGTCCGTCTGTGTCTATTGCTTTTCTTCATGGATACATAAATATATTGATGTGCTGCTACTTAGTTGTCCACCTTACTTTCCGAGTCGAGGTGAGAGATGTCGTTGGATGTAAATATCCTCAGGCTGCCTGAATCGGATAATTTTCTGCCATGTTGCTTTGACGCAAATCCAGCCCATCATCATTTGATAGCCAACCTCTCAAAGATTTGCTAGTATGTTAGAGTTGTTGTCAGCCACCATCCATGGACGTGCAGGAGTCCACCCCACCACCCACTGCTGCAGCTGATTTCTTACCCTCTAGTTCAAAGTGCTGATCACTTCAATCAGCTGCTTTATTGTTAAATTAGAATAGAAAGCTGCAGCCTCCATTGGTTTTCAACCATGGTGCCAATCTATCGAAGGGCATCTGAGTAGCTTGTTCTCTCTGCTTTGATGCCCACACATAAAACACAGTTGGAAATGCTTTGAGACATATTTTCCTCTACTAGAAGCCCAAGGGTAGAGGAGGGGGTAGGAGAGCAAAGACATCAAATAATTTTTGAGGTAGTGATTTGTTTAGTTAAAAATAAGCCCGTTGATACCCTTATAGCAACTGATAATCTAATAACAGATGGATAATGTCATAATTAGTCAAAATATACAAACCTCTAAAATATAGCAAAACCTTATGAGCATTTAATTCACAGATAATGTAATAGCAGTACTAATGCACCTCTTCTAAGGCAATGATTGCCTGTCAGAGGAAGGCTAGTGCCCATTACTTTGCAGATAGCACTTTTTGTTCATAATTCATGATTTCTGGCAGTTCTTGCTTTATTGGATTGGATTTTTAAACCAATCACAAAACCACTCAAAATCAAATTGAAACAAAAAAAAATAATTTGAGCTTGACACTTCATTCTTGACCTCAGAAACTGCAGTTGACAAAACAATCTCCAATCAAGGTCCATTTACTGGCTTGTTCCAGAGCTTTCAGCTGTATCGCACGGTCTTGATCAGTAGATGAAGTTCAGTCAGCCAACTCGTGGAATGAGCCACTATATAAATGTAGACTACCTACAGTGTTGATTTGCTGTCTAGACAGTGACCTCGTCACAAGGAAATGCATAGAATAATGGACATTTGAACATCTAGCAGCAACAGCTAACTTCATCTGCTAATGAAGACCGTGTGTTACGGTTGAAAGCTCCAGAACAAATGAGTAAAGGAGTGAAGATCGAGGTTGTTAAATGTGAAGACATCCTTACCTGTAATGAAAGCTTTTTGACGAGCTAATTGCTCCTCTCTTGATTTATAAATGCTGTTACATTTATGAAGAACGAGAAATAGTCTGCATATTTAGTTGGCTGAAATTTAAACATTTCACCAGCATTATCCTGAGCCTTTACACTGTACGAAACGTTCCTAATGTGACATTTTCGTGAAAATTACATAATCAGTTGCTACAGGCTTTAGTCAGTGACTTTCTTGTCGTCCTTGAAGAAAATTTAAACTTTGTTTTAAATAAAAAAAACGAAGTTTGACAAAAAGCAGACAAGTTGTGATGTACCCACCTGTACAGTTCCACTATTCAGAGTCGTACTTGTGAATGAAGTATTCCTAATTATGTAGAAATGGTCAGAAGTGGCATATTAAGCCTTGTAAATAGCTTGTGGAATAAACAAAAGAAGAAAGCTATCCTGATATTTGAAGAAAGTAAAGTGGGTATCGCTGCTCTGTTAATACAAAAAGGGTGACAGACTATGCTGAATTAAATGTTAAATGTGTACAAAACTGGTCAAATTAGTAGGGAAAACTAGCGCTTGCCAGGAAAGACCAGGGCCAAGGATTCATCTTTCTAAGCCATGTGGATTTGGGGGGCAGGTTGGGGGGTTGGTGGTGGTGCAGGAAACAAAATTTCCAAATCTCAAAGTATCCCTTTAAGTAAGCCCTGGCTAGCCCTGCTGGGCCTTTGGGTGGGATTGAGACTGTATGGTATGTGTATTCCATCAGCAATGTCATTCTCTGGGACATTAGCAACAACAAAAGCTCAACTCAACAACACCTCTGGTATGCCTCTACTAGGACAACCTTCATTCTGTCTTAAAGTCACCAGCAGCCTTGTACTTTTCTTTTCAAAACCCAAGATGACTTAACTGTAAAAAGACATGTTTGCACCCAGCTGTTTTTCTCTTGTGGTCTTTTTACAGCAATCTTTCTGTTCTTGATTCTATCTTGCCTTTCTCTCTTGTCATTCCATGTTCTCTAATTGACTTAACAGATATCTCCTAGCTACAAGGGCCACACTTCACTGCAGCCGGTACCCCAGCTTCACAGCTCCATACCAGGTGAACCAACTCACATCCATCCCTACCTAATTTTTTTATCTCTCTAAACTTAGATCTTAAAGGGACAGTTCACCCCAAAATCAAGAATACATATTTTTCCTCTTACCTGTAGTGCTAGTTATCCATCTAGATTGTTTTGGTGTGAGTTGCCAAGTTTTGGAGATATCGGCCGTAGAGATGTCTGTTGTATGTTTGAAACAAAGCTTGTTCGTACAATGCAATGAATCGTACAAACGGGGATAACAGCTCACACTTTCGGATAGTCTGTCGAATGTCGAAGACATTTCTGGTGTTGCACAAAACAAGTGATGGGAAGTATTTGTGTGGAGAATGTTCAAAGAGAGCTTGAGAGAGAGGTTCAGACTTTCTCACCTGTGGATGCCTGGCCAATCACTGAAGTGGACGTGCTTGTCAGGATGTTAAAAAAAATTGTTGTACACAGCCCCGACAAGCACCGGCAAGCACTTAGTTCGAAACTTACTGATGCCTTTAAAAAAGTTCTCCATGAAATTAGCATTGCTCTCCTATAACACTATCGTCATGATGGACAGTTTAAAAATAAGAAAATTCTAAATCAATGCAGCAGAACCAGAGAAAACATGTTTTATTATTTGCATATTTCTGAAATCACCAATTTGACCAATCCACCAATTCTGAAAGTGTGCTCTGTTGTCTCCATATTTAAACGATTGCATCTTGCCCCCCCCATTGTGGCCGTATTTAACAGCTTTTGCCTTCAGACATGGCTGGACAACATGTTGTACAAACTAGTCTCTTTGGAACATACGTTGGCTTTAGGGTTAGAAAAGAGGCCATACTGTACGCGGACCCTCCTTCTGTCTGGAAAGATTGGGATTGAACCTGTAAATCCTGTTTTTCCTTCCTTAATTTGTGGGTTATTTGGGTTTGGTAAACAGGATTTGCTTAGATATCTCGATCACCATCTAGGCCATGAACCATTTTAAACATTTACAAAGAAAACCCGCTGTACCTCTTCTTTGAGTATCTTACCTTGCCTTCTCTGTCCTTAGCTCAGATTAAAGGGGGGAGGAGGTCACTGTACACTGTTGATATGCAGCCACCATGCAATTTCAAAACTCACTGGTCAAAACAGTGGAAGGTTGTGAATGGGAGCACCAATGTGGCTGAGCCGTTTAGTGACTCAAACCCAATAAATGAGATGCACTCTGTTTGCTAGGTCTGGTCAAATATGCAGCCTTTTCATGCTATTCTTTATACGCCAAGAAAGGTACAAAACGAGCAGTTTTCTCTGCTGTGTGTGCATTGATGGAGGGCCAAAACAGGGAGGTAACAAACTATGCCAGCAGCTCTACCGCTTCAAACCACGCACTGAGTAATTCCCACAGCTGTGAATGTATCGGCCCTCTCAGTTTCTAACCAATCTGAGCACAACCTGTGTAACTCAGCCCAAAGGTTGTGCCAGCAACTTTGTTAGCATGCAAATATCTGCCGCACGGGTCTGTTTCTATCTCTCTTTCTCTTGTTATGCAAAGTCTGGGCCAATCGTGTCTGCCCACTCAGTCCGTCTGCATCACAAAGGTTGAATGACCTATCTATGCTAGCATGATCCACACACTGTGATGAGGAACGCGTTAGGGTTAGAAGAATTATCACATTCTCCCTTCACGGTTGCCCTCCATCGTCTCAGAGACCTGCTGTAAGATGGTCTCTGCTAAAGCATCTGCAAGCGTTAAGGTTGATGGGAGGAGTGGTTTGGGTCACTAAAGGGTTCAGACTTTGCAGTGTTCCTCTCTGGTTCGATGCTGCAGTGAGGCCTTTGTGGCAACAAGGGTAGCAGAAAGCTTTATCATGTTTTATTTGGTGCCTAAGTTTGACAAGACTTCTTTAACTCTTGTCACCTCGAATGACAAGACTGCATGTGGTTGTGTCTGCATTGATGTCTGCATTACCTGCTTTATAGATGTCATTGAAAAGCTGAGAAGTATCTTAAAAAGCATAATTAACATATTAAAAAGGTCACTTAATCAAAAAGAAAATACCTCCTTTTAAAGACCAATGTGTTTTACCTCACTGTGTATATATTTTCGATTTGTTTACTCCAAGTTTGCAATTTATCTTTCTTTTTTGTTTCTATGAAATGCTTAAAAAAGTTGAAGAGAATTTTTTTTTTTTCTTTTCAATGGTACTTTTTTGTCAGATGGCATTGTATTGTGTTTGTGTTGTGCCCAAGCAGTATACTATTCCTCTTTTACCATGCTCTGTAAATGACTTGTTGGTTGCGTTCTGCGTGAGCTGTACAGTCAAAGCGCTTTACAAATGTCCAAGCCCCCTTCTGAGCTCTGGTACAAATGCCTTGTTCAATATGTTCTTTTGTTTAATGAAAAAAAGGAAAAAAAGAGTGGAGGTGGAGGAGGCTGGAAGTGAGGGGAGGGACTGTAAAGCGAAAACCCCTCAACAACTGTTGAACCCTCCTCACCTCAACCCTCTTGGATTTCTAAACATATTATAATCTTGACTTTTATATAGTGTGTACAGATGAATGAGAGATCAACATAGGAACTAGAGGATTGACACTTATGTTAACTTCTAACATAGCTGGAGTAGAAAATGGTGTGAATAAAGAAACAAAGTTTCACTACAAGATTTGTGTTTGGTTTATTTGTTAGCCACTGGGAAGTCAACAAACCTCACAATGGTAAAATGCCAGCATCTGATTACAGCATGTCAAGGAAATAGAAGTAGCAGTTTCAGTTTATTCAAACATTTTAAAATACAAGTACAATCATATAAGACATAATGGGGATATGTGAAATGGGACACCCTTGTAAGCTATCTGAGAATAGGGGCCCAGACGCTAAGCAGTAAGTATGTAAAATATGTTTACTTGTCGAGATTTGAAAGAGTGCATGTATTATACAGTAACATTTACAACCTACAAAACCCCCAAGACTAACCAAAGACCCTAAGAAACTAAAAACAAGCAAAATAATAAACTAATAAATGGTCCCAAAACATCTAGTTCATCAGTCTTAACATTGGTTAAACAGGTAAGATACAATACAATTTCAGAGTAGAGTAACTAGTTCAGACATCCCCAGCCGTTTAGGGTATTCATACCTATCGACCTCTGCAAACCAAACTGAAGCTTGTATCTTTAACTTTACGTTTTTTACCTTTTGTAAGATGCATTTTTCCTAGTCTTATTTGTATGCGAGGGAAAGTAAATCAGAATAAGGTCACAAAGTCGTCAAAGTGTCGTTGAGTATAAATACAACATTATACGAGCACTGAGAAAGATATTACATTCAGTAAGCTTCAGAAGACTAGCTGTGGAAAAGAGGGTCAGTGGGAGCATTTACTTTGGACCATGACATGGTGCATATAACTTTTTCTGTAAAATTTGTAGTTTCACAAGATGACTAGGAAAAGTATTGCACCATATAACATTACAGTAATTTAAAATGAGGCTCAAATGAAGACTGATATAAGGTTAGAAATGCTTTAAGTGGAAGAAAAGACCTCAACTTGAAAAATAAGCCAACATATTTGGACAACTTTTTCGTCAGTTCATGAATATGGCCCTTCGAATTTAAAAATTCATCAATATGTACCCCCAGGAATTTGGTGGACTTAGGACTGTTCATTTTGATACAAACATGTTCAACATTATTTTGATTTCTATTAGAGCAAAAAAACAATTAAGTTTGTCTTGCTTATATTGAAGGATAGTTTATTGCACTTAAACCATGTATTTACCTTAATCAGTTCCTCATTTAGATTATGTCGCAGATATATTGATATTTTTGTTACATAAGAATACATTTGTATCATCAGCAAATAATACTCTATGTAGAATGCTAGAGGAATTCACAAAATTATTAATATACGGTATGAAGAGGAGTGGTCCTACAATGGATCCCCCAAATTTGATGATTTTACTTTGAGATTTGTGACCATTCACATGTACATATTGCTCCCTCCCATACTTATAGCTTCTGAACCAACTGAGCGCTGTGCTTCTGACACCATAATGTTGTAGTTTGCTTAGAAAAATTCAAAAAAATGTCAATAGTGTCAAATGTTTTTGATAAATAAAGGAAAATTCCAGTGCCTCAGTCGCCTTTATCAGAATCAGAAATACTTTATTGATCCCCGAGGGGAAACCGTTATAGCTGCTCACTGTCATGTCAATGCACACTTGAGAATAGAAGGCATAGACGTACTAAGCAAATAATAAAAAAATAATACACTATAATACAAGTAAGATAAATTGAGTACAAAGTGGATATAAAGTATAAAAGCTAAAATAAGTGTAAGTACCAAAGTGGATTTTGAGGTTGACAAGTAGCATCGTTTTTTTTTTTTTCTGATGAGATCAAGAATCGCCATACAAGTGATGCTTTTTTTCTAAATCCATGTTGTGATGGGACAAGAATATTTTATTTATGTAAGTAATCATTAAGTCTACTATACACAACTTTTGTGGAGAGAGTGGGCAATATAAATATAGGTTGGTAGTTACATTTTTATCACCAGACTTATACTGGTACAATTCTAGCAATTTGTGTCATTTTAGGCACAACCCCACAAATTAGAGAGGGATAAAGAGGCTCCACAATTTAAATAGCTTTAAGAATTTTGCTACAGATTTCATCTGCGACAGCTGTAATGGAGCTTTTTAGAGACTTCAATTCTGTCAGTGGGCGTCAAAAAGAATTAATTCACATCATTTCCTTGAAGATATTGTCTGAAAGTAGCACCCTCTGGTTGGCTAATTTAGTTTGAGAGATTTCCACCTATGGAGATAAAATGATCAGTATTGTCAGAATCATTGCTGGCATTTCTGGCATTGTGTTTGATTCGATACTGATGGTGTCAGTCAAGACAGTGGTTTTATGACCCAGGCTGAGGACTTCGTTGAGCACCTTCCAGGATTGCTTTTGACCTACTGAACAAGAAAGCTGGAAGTTTGGGGGAATATTTGGTAATTAGTTCTGAAACACTTTATAAAGCTGCTGGGATTTATTTCAAAATAACCGTATACTACTTACCAACACTGGAGGGTACAGACGATAACAAAAAAAGGAAATTAATAATAGGCTATTAAGAAATTAATAATAGTAATAATGATACTAATAATAATAAGACTAATTACTGTAGGATTATGATGATGATGATGAACAATTTAACTGTTCCACAGAAAACTGATGCCCTCTGCTAAACAGCCTGCCTCTGACTCATAAACAAGCTCTGGGAAAATTCAAAGATAAACTTCCCCCAAACATCCTGTCTTACTCTCCTTTCGGGTCATGAAACGACCTCTGCCAGGACTATGAGAGTACGCCAATAAAAGTCTCATAAGGATGATATCCTGTCAATCATATAATATGTGTTTAGTGTCTTTCAGCAACTAATGAGAGGTTTAACATGGAACCATTAAATTGGTAACAAACAATTGATTTTTCAGGAAGAAATTAGTACAGGAAAATAATTAAGACAGAACAGATCTGAGTGTTGCGCCGATGACATCACATTGCTGCCCCCTGGACAGAAGACTGCAAAATCAGGAATACAATCTCCCTTCAATATAATCATGATATGGATTCATAAAATATTTCACAAGTGCTTCCCAAAACTTTGCTGAACAGCGCATAAAGGGTGATTTTTCACTGGTCAATGCCAAAATCATCCACTTATCTGATTACACTGGTCCTCCTGCTATCATTTATTAATTATTCATCACTGTATTCATAACATTCATGGCTGCATTTATCCATTCCTTTGGTGTCTAGTAGTTAGTAGTAGTATTAGTTAAGTGTGTAATAAATGTTTCTTGTATAAAGATCGTTACCTTTTGTTTTTTGTTACTTACATTCAGTCACTTTACCTATCGATTCCTTGTTTTACCTCTTGCTACCTGATTTCAGGTTAATTCCCTCACAAAGTTAATTTGTGCATTATCTCTTGACTGATCAAGAGAAACGACTTAAAGCTAAGAGCTAAATTTTAACTACATGTTAAATGGTGGAGAATGCTAATTAAACTGCTGCTGCTTTGTATTAACTACTTAGTGATACAGAATGCAGACAGAAACACGTAGATTTCCTACATAATAAGAATTGTAGCAGTGGGTGTCGGGAAGGAAAATGAGGGCAGTAGGTGACTTGCAATCATAGATCCAGGCTCTGCAGCTCTAGAGGTAGAAATACCTGCTGAAAGTGACAGAAGGAGAGAGGAGAGAAATGAGAAAGCACACAACTACGAGAGAGAGAAGATGTCGAGTTATTAGCATGCAGTAATGGGATAAAAATGCATACAGAGGGAGAGGAGGAGAGAGGAAAGAGGTGCATCATGGGAAGGCTCCCGGCAGTCTAGGCCTATAGCAGCATAACTAAGGGATGGTTCAGAACTCACCTGGGCCAGCCCTAACTATAAGGTTTATCAAAGAGGAAAGTCTTAAGCCTACTCTTAAATGTGGCGAACCACAAGTAACCCTGCATTCTGGGAATGCAGTGTTCTAGTGGGGTAATAGGGTAGTATGAGCTCTTTAAGATATGATGGTACCTGATCATTAAGGGCTTTGTAGGTGAGGAGAAGGATTTTAAATTCTATTCTGGATTTTACAGGGAGCCAGTGCAGAGAAGCTAATATGGGAGAAATATGATCTGTTTTCTTAGTTACTGTTAGTACATGTGCCGCAGCATTCTGTGTCAGCTGGAGCGTCTTGAGGGACTTATTCGGGCAGCCTGATAATAAGGAACTGCAATAATCCAGCCTAGAAGTAACAAATGCATGGACTAGGTTTTCTGTATAATTTTGAGGCAGGATTTGCCTGATTTTTGCAATGTTACGTAGGTTAAAAAGGCAGTTCTTGAAGTTTGTTTTATGTGGGCATTAAAGGACAAATTCTGATCAAAGATAACTCAGGGGCCAGAGCAAAGCCATCTAGAGTAACTATACCTTTAGAGAATGTGTCACGGAGGTGTTTGGGACCAAGTACAATTTTGTTTGACATCAGAAAATTGCAGGTCATCCAGGTTTTTATGTCCTAAAGGCATGCTTGAAGTTTAGCCAACTGATCAGTTTCATCTGGCTTGATCGATATATAATTGGGTATCATCTGCATAACAATTAAAGTTTATGGAGTGTTAGTTAATAATATTGCCTAAAGGAAGCATATATAAGGTAAATTAAGCTCTAGCGTAAATTCAGTCAGGAAGACTAGACTTCCGCATGCTTAAGGTGTAGTTATTTTCATATCTTTCTGCCATTCACTCCTCTCACGCATGCTCACTCACATTTCCTGCTGTCATTATCTGGGGCTGTCAAATTGGGACATCAGCTGTTCCATCAGCTGGCCTCATCTATCCAATAGCACAGTGACACACCTTCATTGTCAACCTATCATCCTACTGCCATCTGTTTAAATGTGATTCTCTCTCTGCTTTTAGTACGTTAATGCAACGGTTGCGTGCCCCTCCACCTCCCCATCTCTGCCCAGTGTTCGCAGTTCCTTCAGCTCATCATTCCATCAACCTCTTCAGCCATCAGCCTCAGCAGAGTCATCAGCCACCACCACCAGTGTCTGGACTCCATGGCAGAATTTATTCTGCCGGTGCTCAGGGCACCCTCCATCACCAAAAATCTCCTCTCTGAGTCTAAGCGCTAAGACTCTGTCAGGATTTACACCTCACAGCGTCTGTTAAATAAATGCTATCTTTGCTTGATTCATTTGTCTCTCCTGATTGAAATAGAATTGGTCCAAGCACAGAACTTGTGGAACTCCGTGACTAACTTTGGCGTGCATGAAGGATTCATCGTTAACATGTGCAAACTGAGATCATTCTGATGATAGGATTTAAACCAGCGCAGTTCCTTTAATGCCAATTAAATGTTCCAGTCTCGGTAATTGGATATGATGGTCAGTGGTGTCAAATGCAGCACTATGGCTGTAACTACAGTTAAGCACCTGCCACACATTAAACTACACTGTTACAGAAGGCGCGGACCTATCCAGCTGCCTCTCTAAATTTGTGCAATTTTATGCTCTTTACGTTTATTTTTTACAAATATTAATTGTACTTTTTGTGAATATATTGGACAATTATAACATATGACTATGAGTCACTCATCAGCATAGTGAAATAGTCAACTCACCACGTGGATCTTCTCTGCCAAGCATCCTGTTAGCCAATGTACAGGCGTTGGATAATAAACTGGACAGCCTCAGTGCCCGCATCAGTTTCCAACGGGATATCAGGAACTGTAATGTCCTTTTTTTCACCAAAACTTGGCTAAATCCTGGAATACCGGACAGCCCCATTCAACCAGGTGACTCTTTTTCTGTATACCGAGCTGACAGAACAGAGGACTCTGGCAAGAAAAAAAGGAGGCATGTGCTTTATGGTGAATAAGGATTTGTGTGATATTGGGAATATTAAAATGCCATCCTGCTCACCTGATCTGGAATTATTGTCAATAAAATGCAGACTGCATATTCTACCAAGGGAAATTACATCGGCCATTATCACAGCAGTTTACATCCCACCACAAGAGAGTACAGAGGCTGCCCTGTCAGATCTTTGCAAAGACTTGAACTGCTCACAGACCGGTTATCCTGATGCTGCGTTCATTGTTGCTAGAGACTTCAATCAGGCTAACCTTAGAAGGTTATGCCTGACTACCATCAACATATTGAGCGGAACTGCTACCCACTTTCGGAAGAGAAACTACGCCGCATGCCTCCAGTGATGTGAGAGGTCAGGAAATGGTCAGACCTATCGGAGGCCGGCCTACTGTTTACACAGCATGACGCAGTCTGGAGCACATTCCACTGCAGCCAACAAGCAAAAACAGATGAAGCAGAGGTTAATGGATGGATGGGTGCACCTTTCACACTTACGTCAGGAGGGCTTTCAAGCGTGTGAACACCAAGAAAGCAGCAGGACCAGACGGTATCAGTGGTCCTCAAACTATGTGACTCTGCTTCTTTTTGTTAACCTAAATTAACTGAAATCGACTGCAAGCTCAGTGCACGGTTGTTAACACAAGAAGAAGACCGGCGGAGCAGATCTGAGCGGGTCAGCCCCCAACCATGCAGTCGAGTAGGCGACCCTGCAGCAACAGAGCAGAGTAATGGCAGCAAGCTAGCCGAGATCACCTGCAGCAGGTACATCCTGCATCATTTTCTTGAATGGCGACCAAGGTGTTCAGGTTATGTTATGGCATGTTAGTAGCTGGTACAGCCATAAGGCTCAGTGGTAATTAAATCCTAGACCTAAAAACAAATAATTTTACCAGTACTTCTTGTACCATGACATAAGTTGCTTTGGACAAAATCATCAAATGAAGGTAATGTCACTGGACATGTTAGGGAATGATCATGGTTTGATTAAACATTAGAAAAAGTAAAGCCATTCTGTTCTGTACCTCAAGTTACTGTTAACTTTTTCAGTATTTAATAATAATAATACTAATAATAAAACTTTATTTATAGAGCACTTATCAAAACAAAGTACAAAGTGCTTCACAGCAAGAAAAATAAAATACCACAGTGAATCACGAGATATAAAGAAATAAAATACACAAACGCAATAAAATAAACAGTAAAATAAACAGCCAGTTCAGGTAAAATCAGGATATGCTTTAAGATAAAAATGTGTTTTGAGACGAGACTTAAACGAAGACACTGACTCAGACAACCTAATTTCTTCAGGCTAGTTGTCCCAGAGCCTCGGTGCCTGATAGCAAAAGCTCTGTCCCCCTTGGTTTTCATCCTGGACTTGGGAACAGACAGGAGACCCCTGCCCGAAGAACTCAAACTATGTGAAGGTTCATAAGGGATTACAAGGTCTAAAACATAATCTGGGGCCAGGCCATGAAGAGCCTTAAAAGTAATCAACAAGATCTTAAAATCAATCCTAAAACCAACAGGGAGCCAATGTAAAGAGGCTAAAACAGGTGTTTTGTGGTCGTACTTCTTGGTCCTGGTTAACAGCCTAGCAGCTGAGTTTTGTACAGTCTGCAGTCGTGTCACAGTTTTTTGATTAAGAAAAGTGAACAGGCTGTTACAATAATCAAGGCGTGAGGAGCAGGAACAGTTTCTGCATCACTAAGATTTAAAATAGATCGTATTTTTGCAATGTTTCTGAAGTGATAAAAACATGATTGGACAAGCTTAGTGATATGTTGCTCAAAACAAAAATTGCTATCAAACAGGACACCAAGATTTTTTGCAACAGGCTTGATATGTTGTGACAGGTTACCAGTAGACGGCAGTATTTGTTTAGTGATGTGTTGGGGCCCAATAACAAGGATTTCAGTTTTATGTGAGTTGAGCTGAAGAAAATGTATCCAATTTCGGATGTCAGACAGGCAGTCCTGCAGAGAACTCAGCGTACTAAGGTCAGTGGGCTTGACAGGGAGGTATAACTGCGTGTCATCTGCATAACAATGAAAATAAATACCATGTCTGCGGATTACATCACCCAAAGGAAGCATGTACAAAGAGAACAGCATTGGTCCCAGAATTGAACCTTGAGGCACACCGTACATGATATGGGAGAAGGATGACATGAAGTTATTAATGCTGACACAGAATTTCCTATTGGACAGATAAGATGAGAACCAGTCTAGTGCAGTGCCAGATATGCCCACCCAGTGCCTCAGTCTATCTATAAGAATGCCATGATCAATTGTGTCAAAGGCAGCACTTAAGTCCAACAGCACAAGAATTGAACACATGCCTGCGTCTCCATTCATTAAAAGGTCATTGGTGACTTTGAGAAGGGTTGTCTCAGTGCTGTGGTGTTGACGAAAGCCAGATTGGAACTTTTCAAGGGTATTATTGTTTTTCACAGCAGCAAGAAGCTGCTTAGATACAAGTTTTTAGAGAATCTTCGAAATAAAAGGCAATTTGGAGATTGGGCGATAGTTATCCAGGAGGGTGGGATCAAGCCCAGGTTTTTTTAGACACAAACTGTTTTAAAGAAATCAGGGACGCAGCCAATAGACGGCGAGCTGTTAAAAATAATTTGTAAAAGGGGCGCAATACAATCCATAACTTCCAATAAAAACCTAGTTGGGATTTTGTCCAGAGAGCTGGAGGACACTCTCATAAGAGCCATGATGTCTGCGAGTTCAGGCAGCGTAACAGCAGAAAAATTGCTCAAAGAATCCCTGAGTGGGTGATCCACATTTAAAAAGGCAGGATTTTCCAGCAAAGTGCAAAAGAGACTTCACAACCAGCATCACACTCAGCAGGGGCACAAGGAAAGGCAGGGTTAACTAACTGATCCACAGTCTTAAATAGGAATCTGGGGTTGTGCTGATGGGCATAAATAAGTGCAGAGAAATGACATGTTCTTGCATCCTTCACCATCCTATTATAAAGGCGTAATAACTCTTTCATGGCCACAAAGTGGACCTGGAGACCTGATTTCTTCCATCTGCGTTCTGCTCTTCTGCATTTCTTTTTACTTCGAATACTGTCATTTAACCATGGCTGTTTTCTAGTCTTTGAGTTTGGTCTATTTTTCAGAGGAGCTATGAGATCTAAGGTTGAAGAACACAGATAGTTAAAATAATCAACCAAATCGTTGTTGTTGGAGGGATTGGGAAACATACTGCCAGGAGGATTGAACAGTGTACAGAATTTTATGGCACTATGCTCATTAAGGACGCGTGTGTAGTTAGAGCGAGATAAGACTGTACTACCAGCCTCTAATTCACAGTTAAAAACAATGCATAGGTGATCAGATAGAAACATGTCCCTTATTTCCACAGATGGGGTTTTCAGGCCCAGACTAAAGACTAGGGCTAAGGTGTGGCCACGGGAATGAGTTTGGCCAGACACATGTTGTTGAAAGTTAAAAGAGTTAGTGATATTTAAAAAATCAGCAGCAAGGGCATTAGAGGAGTCATCAACATGAATATTAAAATCACCACAAAGAAGAATTCTATCATAATTTAACACAAGACTGGATAAAAACTCAGGGAGTTCCAACAAGAAGGAGCCAGCTGGTTAGCAATAGCAAATATGACCGGGAGGGGGCCGCCAAGTTTAAACATGAGCACTTCAAAGGAGGAAAAATCATTGCAAGCTATGAGGTTTCACTTAAAATGCTTCCTGTAGACAGTAACAAGGCCCCCACCTCGACCACAGATCCTAGGGCGACTAAAGCAGTCAAAATCAGGAGGGCACAATTCAGCCAGCTGACTGTGATCACCAGGACTCAGTTAAAAACATAAAATCTAAATCAGTAGAAGAGATAAAATCATTTAAAATAAATGTTTTGTTAGAGAGGGATCTTACATTGAGGAGTGCCATCTTAAAAAGTCTGTGCTGCTTCAGATTTGAGGTTGAGACTGGAGGTAGGGTTCTGGCCCGGATCTTTATTAAGTTATTAATATTGCTGTGTCTGTTTCACACTAAGGACCTATCCGAAATTACCACAGAAATATTAAAAGTGGCATTAGAGGGATCCGGGCTCCAGATAGCAGCACTATGATCAGTCCACAAGGGGGAGGTAGTGACAGCAGAGGGTGCGTGGCTGTTTTTGGTGGGCAGAGAAGAGGAAGAGCGAGGGGAAACAGATGATGTAAATAGTCAACTACGTGAGGAGGACAGCACAGCGTGCTGCAAGTTAACCGCCAGCATGCGACTACCTGACTTGTTTGGATGAAGACCATCTCGTGCAAACAAGGAAGAACGATCCCAGAATAAGTTAAAATTGTGAATAAAACCAACGTCATGGGTGCTGCAGACAGGACTGGAGCCAGGTGTGAAGGCTGAGGATCCTGCTAAAACGGCCAATTCCCCAGTGTAGGAATTGGACCCGAAATGAAAGCATGCTTTCCGGTGCTGTTGAGCAGGTCAAAGAGGCGGATGAAGTCTGCTTTCGTCAGCTCCGATTGCTGACGGGTGGTGTCATTGGTGCCGACATGGACTATGATTTTCGTGATAGGCGTCAGGAGTGCAGCCAGAAGTCCGGGGAGCTTTTCGAGGATGTTGGGGGTCGTAGCTCCGGGAAAGCAGCATGTGACCGCATTAGTAAAGCGGATATTCCTCACTATGGAATCTCCAATGATCAACGTAGTTGGGGGGAAGAGAGGAGGCAGAGTCGATGATCGTGGAGACCGCTGAGTTCCATCAGCCGTCCCTGGGATAGCTGTGGCCGGGGACTGCAGCGGCGAGGGGGCGGCGTCCTCCTTAGCAGAGGAGTTCTCTGCCGTCTCAGGATGAATGAGACCCCCAGAGCTTCTCCTGATCACGGCCTCTTTCAGTAACTTGCGGCGAGAGGAGGAGGAAGACTTGACCGCTGGAAAAAGGGAGCATCACTCCAGTGGAGGAAAGTCCTGCGTATCCAGTACGTCAAACCTGTTGGTCACCGGAGCCTTCTCATCACCCCCGCCGGCGAGTGACTGTGCATCCACTGGGGCTCAGCAAGGAGTAGAAATGGCAATTGCTTTGGGCTTTGCACCCATGAGGAGCCACGAATCTTCAGGCTTAGCTGAAACGGCTTCATGCTCCAGGGCGCCAGTGATGATGGAGCCAAGCCACGGAAGAGTGGGATCATTGTCCAGTGCTGGAGTGGAGCAGTCAGGAGAGTGAGATGGGATGTTCGCATTCCGGCTTGCGCAGCCAGAGGAGCTGAGGACTGCCAGGTGTTTTGCCTGGGCCGAGGCGACAGTAGAGAACTCCAGGATGAGTTTGTCTTTTTCTCTGAGCTCGGCTTCCAGACAGGCGATACTTCTTCCTCAGCTTTGAGACAGTAAGGTGACAAGATCCACACTCAGCCATCAGGCTATCATTTAGTCCGTGAGAGTGCTTCGAAGCTTAAAGTCCACAGTTAAGTCCATAAAAGTGCTCCCAGCTTAAAATCCTTGATAAAAGTGACCGGCTAGCCAAGCTGCCGGGCTAAAAACAAACCTAGCTTCAAGACCACCATCTCTCCCTAACCGTTACCAAAGTGCCCAAACAGAACCATAAACATTTTAATCATGCTTTAGTTGCTCCATGTGGATATCGATGGGAAAACAAATGAAGTATGTTATCAGTCACTATGTTGCAGATATGATTAATATGAACATTTTGCAACAATCAAGTAATTCAGGTGTATTTAGGATTGAAAATTAGTAGTACATATATATATATATATATATATATATATATATATATATATATATATATATATATATATATACATAATTTTTAGGAGACATGGTTGTTTTACATACCTGTTACAGTTCTCCGGAGCTGCAGAGACTGGATCTGTGGTTGTGGGCCACCTGCTGCCCCCGCGTTCCTGCTCAACAACTGCTACTACAGTTGTTGTTATTGGCTCTGTTACTGATGCTAACATTATTTTTCCTATAGCTGTCATTCCTATTATTACAACAACTTGTCACACAACGGCTGCTGGGTCAATTCCTGGACCTGCGGGACAATTCTAAGCAGGCTGTTCAGTGGACAACAGATCAGTCTGTGGTTGTAATGGGCAGCTTTCAAGTGTGAAGGTTTCTCATGCCAGGTAAAATAAATGTTTGAGTAACTAATGATGGTTATTTCCCCACCAATTTGAAAGCAGCAGCAGTGCCCAGGCTCCAGAGTGCTCTTCCTTTGTGTAACCAGATTTAACCTTTTTCATCTATTAGCTCTGTATACAGCAATACAATATGCATTTATATGGGGAATAAGCATTAAAACTGGCACTTAATCCCAATATTGATTCCTTTGACACTGACTAACTTGAGGCCACTAGCTCATTTGCAGGTTGTTCTGATGTTGATGGAGCCGGTAGTGCAGTATTGAGGCTCATTTTGATCCATCGGCTCCACTGATTTCAGTGACAGAGGTGATTAAGAGCAGACAGCTCTGATTTACAGGCTACCAAACAGAAAGTGACGCTGGAAACAGACCCATGTCTACTGGCTTTGAACTTCTGACTACACACACACACACACACACACACACACACACACACACACACACACTCCTTTAACTTTGCTGAAAAACCTAAACTGTGTTTCAGGTTTTATTCATGTCTTTCTTTTGCTCTATTTTTACCTTCCTGATGCTATTTCTGTTCAACCTATTTCCATTCTGTCTTTTTTTCTGCAACTAAAATGTACCTCACTGTTATGTCAGCAAACACACTACTTTCACCTGGATTCACATGACATCACATGTCTTTTTTAACCACTTCCCTACAGAGAGGGACCTTGTGTTTTTGCCACTCTAGCTGTTTCATCACATTTTACATACTGTATACTCTCAAACCAGTCTCAATCTCAGCCAACACAAATAAAGGCTGGTCGCTAATAAAGGCCCTGTAAAAGATATTGCGGGAGGTGGACTTACCTTTACTTTATTGGCTCACATAGTAGATACAGTATAATGTGCATTTCCACAGCACTAATTCCATCAGTACAACAACATAGTCATGTCACCCCTCTAGTGCTCTGACTTTATTTTTTTTGACCAAATACTGTTTTTATTCACCGAGGATCACCGAGAGCCAGGCGGGTGCCTAGATATGGGTTCGGAACTGGGACCAGTTCGGAACAGGCAGATTTCAGGCTCAGGTAACCAAGCCTGACTGATAAAGGGCTAGCAGGCAGGGAGTCTGGCTGGTTGTTAGCAGGCCAGGAGTCTGGCTGGTAAACCGGCTGAGTAGCAGCAGGCAGGGTTGCAGGCTGGGGTATGCAGGTAGTCCGTGAGCCACTCAGGGATGGCCTCCCTCAGCACAGGCAATGTCGAAAATTTGGTTTCTACCCGACATCTGATTGCCTCACTGTGGGATTCGTCGATTGTTTCCCCCCATATGTCCTTTAGGCACATCAAGTCATGGACCAACTGGTCCGCTTCCTCGGAAAGGTCTGCTGGGTCCATGATTGGTCGGATCATTCTATCGTATGTGGTGTAGTATGTGGACCCAAATGCAGACGACCAGGAAGCGGTATGAGGATAAAGTAGCCGGATGGCTACAGTGTTTATTGGGGTTAAGTGGCTTACAGACAGGTACAGGCGGACAGACCGGTAGGCAGACAGCCAACAAACACGTAACAGGCAAATAGGCAGATACAGGTCCAGGTAGAGGGAAAATGGGTTGCCAGCTGGCAGTGGTGGAACCTACAAAGTGAGTCCAATGAGGCTAAACAAGCAGGCAAAGTTCAAAGTCCAGAATCCAGACACGGTCCAAGGGAGACACAGAATCCAAACAGAACTCACGGTAAGAATGCCGGGGAACTGGGCACGGGAACAAGGTACAACGAAAAGTCCACCAAACAGCGACACATGTCATGAACACACACAAGACAGGAACAACAATGAGGTGAGACAACGAAACATAGGTGCAAACAATCAAGGAGAGGCCAACAATGAAAACTGGAGGGAAAGCAAACAAAGACAGGAAGTAAAACCACAAGACACACAAGGAGAGGAACACACTACAAAATAAAACAGGAAATGACAAAACCTCAAACTACAACATTACTAGATTGTTTGATTTGGATTTTTCAAAGGTAGCTGTTCAATTATATTATCTGCAACTTTTATTTAACTTTATTTACTTTATTCGAATAGAGAAGATCAGTCAAAGGAAATTCCTCTGAAAATCAACAACAGCTTATAAACTCGTCTCAACAAGCAAAAATGTCTCAGGAGGTCTTTATTTTTATTATAATTGTTGCTAAATTATATAGTTCTCTACAGGAAACTTCAGCAGAAACCATTAGTTCAATAAATTCAATAAAAGGGGTCAGCAGCCATTGTTCTGTCTCTTTTCTCCGGTCTTCAATCTACGCCCAGACCCGATTGTTCGCTGAACCTCGGCGTGGTCTGCTTGGCACAGATCCATCGACAAAAGGATAAAGGATTAGGCCGCAACACAAGTGCCTGTCTTTGTCTTAAGATTTCTGGTTATCTCACCGCTAACCAAGAGTAAGCAAGCTCTCTTTCCTCCCGGCTTCGTCTCCAGCACTGCTGCTCAGCAACGGCTGTTACCGCTGGGTAATCTGCTCGGAGCAGAAACACTGAACCAAGCTTTCTCTCTCTTACCACAGCGCTGCGAGAGCCAGCGTAAGATTTCTGCAATAAAGTTTAGTGCCAAAGGCTACCACACACATTCTGGCAGCTAATTTAAGAACTGACTTTAAGGAGAACGACAGATGAAGTGACTGAGTCCTCTATCTGCACAACGGACTGCACAGCACAGTTTTCTTCAATCAGAACCAACATTCTTCCCTGCTCATCCAACGGAACTGCCAGATTCCAGAACAGATTCAGAACAGCAACACATTCAAAGCAACCGTTCTTCCTTTACGGACTAGTAACGTAACCACTGAACCTATTACTGGGCATTACATAGCTTAACAGTGTACTTGACTAAGCACAGGACTGTGTTACTTTGTATATGTATTGATTTGGTTCATATTTTTTGTGATGTGTTTTCGCTGTTAATTTGGTAACCATATGCTAAGTTGATGTTAGTGATGTTCACACAGACACAGGGTCCTGCATGCAACTAACTATCCTCTTTCTAACCTGGTACCATTTATCCTATACAGCTCACTCATCCACCCCAATTTGGCTCTAACAGAGCCACACTTTTGAGTTAGATTTCTTTTACTTGCCGCCGTTTTTTAAATTATCTGTGGCGGCTGATTTATTTTGTTTGACGCCATCTTGGACCCAAGCAGCCATTTTGGACAAACACACACAACCCTTTGTTCTGTAGTTTAGTGTATTTAGAGTTAGACTTCACATTGTGTATTTTTGCTTAGTTTATCTTTTAATAAATGTTTGTGTATAATTATGCTGGTTTCTTTAATGTTGCACAAGAGTGATAATTTGCCAACCTCTTCTATACTGAACTCCAAATCCTTCAACCTACTAGCTATTGGTGATAATGGTAATTCTGGTTCTCGTTATTAATTAAATTATTAAATTGATAGTTTAGTGTATTATATGAGACTCAATCAATTGATTGGCTATCATTTCTCTTCGTTAAGAAGAGTCATGCCCCTGAGGACTTTATTAATTTAAGTTATTATTTATTATTATCTTTGATAATTCTAATAGACATAATTAATTGTTTGCACCTACACCGTTTGGTGCCCCCTTAACCATTGTAAATCCCAACAAAATGTTTGTTTTTAACGGTAGAATGTAGATTGTGCTAAATGTGGATAAATCTGCTGCTGAAAGTGAACCCCAACCAATCCTCCTGTTTGTTTAACATTTGCTAAAAACTACAGTGACTAGCTGTTGAAACTATGTATTTGTGACAGTAGGAACAAATGGTCTTGGGGGTGATAGCCTCAGACAAAGTAGGGAAGTCAGAAAGCATTGAGAGATTAACCCTCTGAGACCCACATTAAGACCTTTCCATTTTTGCCTTATAAAGTAGTCATGTTTTACAGTATTATCAAGTTTCAACATTACCAGAGTCAGCACAACCTCAGATAATGATTGTTATGTCCCAGGACTAGGGGCACCTGGACGCAACACATAGTGTGGCTCCCCACTCTTCCCACTCCCAAGCAAGGCCAGAGTACAAAGGGAATTTACGAGTTTGCAGTTTTTTTATTCACTGAGCAGTGACCAAAACAACAAACAAACAAAACGACTCTTGGCAAATCCTAAAACTTCCCTAACCAAAACAAAATGTAAAGAAAAGACAAAGCGCTAACCTAGGCTTCTATCACCAAAAACAGGAGAAAACAAGGTATTTAAACAAAAAGGGCTTCTCACTCCTACTTGTACTGCTAATTGCATGGACAATATATACAAATTTCTGATTACACAAGATAACACTATTTACAACAAACAATGGCTGAGGTCAGCGAATCAAAGTTAGCCACAAACAAAGTTCAGAATCACTAAGTTGCCATTTCTCTACTCACAAAGATTCACATACACAATGCATACACAGGTCTAGCTCTGGCACATGCTGGCAATGGCAAAGTGACCGCTGGGGTTCAAAAGGGCTGATGTCATCCGGTGGACCAATCGTGTGGCTGCAATCAACTCTGTTGGTCCAATCTGTGGTGTCTACCTGTTCTCCATTACTTGCCAGCACATCCACTCACACACACGCACACTCTGAGGAAGGAAAACAGCCACTGCATGGTGAAACAAATATGACCCCAGGGTCAAAACAATGATATATATCACTCAATAAAGACTTCTATTCACTATAATATGGGATATTAGCCCATAAAACAAAAAAAAAACTAAAAATGGAACTGCTTCTTATTTTATTGAAAACAGCACTGAAAACCATAATAAATTAAAACCTCAACATAGAAAGTTGCAGACATTTGTTTGGGTTGTGCTAGAAGTGGTTTGAAGATTCTAGCTTCTTGTGTTTCTAGTTTTTGGGCAGTGTCAATGGGCAGGAATTGTCATTGTTTTTCCTGCCAATACATATCCCTAAATATGATATGCATCATGACAGTTCCTGTCCACAATCACACACACAGACACACACACACAGGTGCATCTGGCATACCTTGCAGCAGAATGGGGTATTCTTCCTGGTCCCGGAGGGGATATCTGTGGTTGGTCAGGCTGAGACGGCCTTCCTCTTCTCCTCCTCCTTCCACTCTGTTGGTGGCCCACCTTGTCAGCTTCCACACTATAACATGAAAATAAATAAATAAAACTACTATTTCACTGGGTAATAATAATTACTCAAAGCCTTGTTCAACACACACTTCCTCAGTGGCCTAACCCTGCTCCCCCCATCAAAACACCTTCTGGAGGGATTGGAAGGATTAAAATAAGTTTATTTATATAGGCTATCTATATACTGTAAAATGATTTACAGTAGTATTTGGTTTATTTCACAAACTTTTTACTTCCACTCTATACTATACTTTACCATGCTATAATGATCAATATTGCTTACAGGGAAAACACACACGCACACACACATCAGATACTGTAGGTCCGTCTAGCTAACTTAAAGCACAAATGGTTTCCTAGTGCGCAAAAACAATATATCTGCAATTCAAAAATCCCATTTCCCTATTCTGTAGCCTACATAATTCATCACAATGTATTTATTTGATAATGGCATTACTTACTTGTCCTTGTAAGGATTTATACATTGGTGAAATTTCTCTCATCCTCTGAATAGCTCAACTCGGGCTCAGAGTCGCCATTGTCAGCTTCTTCAAATCAGACATTCTGATTGGCAGTGACATCATCCACTGTAGCAAATAGAAGTGTCTGATTCAGATATGTGGCTCTTACATCACCAACAAAGACGGTGGATGAGAACTGACTGACATACACCATAGACTGTATATAAAGATATACACACAGAAAGACTGAGCGAAGTGCTGGACAGAGGGTGAGATTAGCCACGTTTTTTTTTTTAGTTAGTTTTTTTTTTTTTTTTTACAACTTTTCATATTAGTTTTGCTACTGTTGAGGAGTAATGACGCTCTAAAGACAACAAGATGTTTGGGAGCGTATACGCCCCCGTGGGTCTCAAACACATTGTTAGTTTTGGTCAGTTTGCAGCTGCAGCCAGAGAACAGGTTGACATGAAAACTGGACTGACTGTGTAAATACAAGACTCTCCATTTCCAACAATAATTCAACATTTAGAAGAACACAGTGTGGAATTTCAGTTCAGTAATAAACTATTTCAAGTTTCCTTGATTCCTTTGAATGGAAGTGTTCCATGAAAGTTCAATCAATCCATTTTTCTTTTGACTGATTGTTTTCTTCATTTTTTTAGTCTGACTGCAAAAGTAAAAAAAAAAAAGTTTAAAAGAAGAAAGACATGAGACCTGTAAAGTTGTGTAAAGGGGTAAAAAACAGAAAGTAAAGAACTTGTGCGCTTAAGATGTTTTGATTTGCGCACAAGTTATTGTCTTGTTTGTTCAAGGACTCTACAGAAATAAGTTGAAACTCCTGTAAATCAGCATCACACTTTTTCATCAGTTTGTAGTATTTCCCTTTAACTAAAGCAGTAACGTATTATGGAGCGTTACGTGTTGTTCAGGGATAATAAAGATAATAAAGAATCTGGAATAATAGGAATAACCTCAAGTGAAAACCTGAGGTGAAGCAAAATTCTTTGGGAAAACAAATCACCCATGATGAGACTTTTATCCACAGTAATACTGCTTCTACTTAAAACCTTTATTACTTTTATTTAATCTTAAATAACAGTAGGACAGCATGTTTATAGTGAAATAGCAGATCTTACTTGGCTCTCCTCTTACTTACATGTCTCCATACACCAGACAAGTGCCTAAAATACAGTGTATATACAGCACTGTCTCTTTCCCTTCCTTCTCTTCTCTGTGTGTTTTTGTGAGTGTGTGTCACAGTCGAGGCTCAGAGCAAGCAGTGGGAATGAAAGGTCAATAGCAAAATGAGGAAATCGATGCAGTGAATCATTAAGTGCGCTGCTGCTGCTGCTGCCTGCACCTTCACACACTGCAGTGCTGCGGTGCGACGCTCTGCCCAGGAGCAATTGAGCTGAGGACTGCAGCAGAACTTCTTATAGTATAAAAGTGCAAACTACAGTAGACCCTGAGGGGGATTCCATATAGAATCCCATATATATTCTGTACAGGATGTGTCTGTGTTGTGTTGCAGAGGCTGTACATATTTCCCAGGAGAGAGTGAGAACTGTGCTGCAGCAGGTTTCTTCATGAGCATGGTGTGCATGTGTGTGTCTTTGAAAGAAACACATCAGTGTGTGACGTTGCATGCTCTTCCTCCATCATCCCTTGGTAATACTAATCATTTCCAGTTCATCCTGATAGGGAGCTGGCTGCAGCAACACCCATAAATCATTTACAAATGGTCTGATTAGAACTCTGACACTCTGAATCGTCCTCCAGGAGCTCCATTGCCTTTTCACTTTACTGTTGGTAATGATATTTCACCTGCATTGCATTGCAACACTAAATACACCTGAGGGAGGGGACGTGAAGCAGGGAGTGATAGTGTATTTTCATCCTGGGTCTGTTTGTGCAGAGGCTAAGAATAGCTTGACAGGCTCCCTGCAGATCGACAGTGATGTATGGATGTTGGCCTGATGCTGCACACACAAAGTGCAGCAAGCTCGACATGATCTAATGCTCAACTTTACATGGTTGTGGTTATAGAAAGCTGTTTTTTTAATGGGGAGAAACTTAAACTATTTCTATCTTAACAGCGTTTCCTGGTTTCGTTTCCTGCTCTTCAGCAGTTGAGCTTGTTACTCTGCGATTAAAAGTGGTCAGACAGAAGATTGCATCAACTTTCCACTTGATCTTGACTGTTTTGTTTTTTGGTTCAGATATTCTACAATACTGTTAAAAGTTGTGGATGATACCCACAGGGGGAGATTTTTTGTGGATCCTCCCTGGCTTTGGCCTACTTCGGCTCTGGGCCCTGCAGCATGGGGCTGTGGGACTGTCTCCTGCTGATGCGCTTTCATCCAGCGGCCAGCAACAATCACTGCAGGTACAAAGTCTCATCTTACAGTTTCATCGGAAAGTTTTCTGTCAATCTTATCTGTCGACATGGGCCCAAAAAAGCCAATCAAGGATTCTTTGCCATTGTCCATGGTGAATGAGCTGCTTGACCAACCGAAGTCATTCTTCAAAGACCTGATGGATCAACAAGAAAAAAAACTTTAAATCATTCGTACAAATGTTTGTTGACTCCCCCAACAACAGAGTTGACAACATTTTGAAAGCTGTATGGGATATTAAAAACAGCCTGCAGTACTCTCAGAGGGACATGGATGAGTTAAACAAAAAGCTGAGGAACAATATTCTCATCGATGGAGTACTTGATGAGAGAAATGAATCATGGCAAGTCACAGAATCTAAAGCTAAACAACTGCTAGATGATACGTTGGAATTTGTCCCGACACTAACTGAGATCGAACGTGCACATCGTAATGGAAAATATGATGAGCAATCCAACAAGCCACAGACACTTATTATGAAATTACTCAGATTTAAGGATAACGAGGGAATCCTTAAGAGAGGAAAAAAATGTAATTAAATTTTATTTATACAGTGCCAATTCATAACAGATGTTATCTCATTGCACTTTTCCTACAGAGCAGGTCTCACCAAGCCAGCCCTAACTATGAGCTGTATCAAAGAGGAAAGTCTTAAATGTGGAGATGGTGTTTGCCTCCCGAACCCAAACTGGGACCTGATTCCCCAGAGAGGAGCTTGATAGTTGAAGGTTCTGGTTCCCATTCTACAGGGAGCCAGTGCAGAGAAGCTAATATTGGAGAGATATGATCTCTTTTCCTAGTTCTTGTCAGTACACGTGCCGCAGCATTCTTAAGGGCACTAAGATCTACGTCAATGAGGACTTCACTAAACGTGTGAGATAGAAACGGACTGAACTGCGGCCAAAGCTCAAAGAGGCACGTGACAAGGGAATGGTAGTATATTTACGATATGACCAGCTAACTTGGATCAATGTCTCTAAAGTGTCTCTCTACTCAATAAATGGCTACAATCGTCTTTTCAGCCATAGAAAAGATAGACCAGGCGGTGGAGTATCCACCCAAAGAGAAGATTTAGTAATTGGTAATCCTACAGATAGTTATGCTGAATCAAATTTTATTGAGTTAATAGGTGCACCTTCTCGTGTATTTAGACCACCAGGCTGTAATGTTAATGCTTTTGTTGATATTCTTGTTGAACTTCTGAACACTATTGACAAGGACTGCCAACCCTTTATAAAGTGATTTCAATATTATTTACTTCAACCCAACTCAGACAAATTTGTGAATGGATTATTTGCAAATGCCTTCTATCCCCTTATATAACAAGCCACTAGAATCACTTTATCCATTAAGTCATTGATAGACAATATTATTACCAGCTGTACAAATAAACATGGGGTGCCTGGTGTACTCGCTACTGATTTATCAGACCACCTTCCTATTTTTGCTCCGTACCATTCTGCTGAGATTAAGCAAGTTGTTGCTTTTTCAAGAAATTTAAAGATGTCCGTTGTGATAAGTTTTGTTGGCAAACTCTCTGGTATTAAATTGGATAAAATCATGACAGCAAATGATGCATCTAAAGCGTATAATCTTTTTAGTGATGAATTTCAATGAATCCTTTCCATGTGAAAATCGAGCCATCAGACCTAAAGCTTGTAAATCTTGGTTGACTAAAGAGTTGAAAAAATGTATCTCTAGAAAACACAAACTATATAAATACTGTTGGGATCCAGGTAGGGCAGGTTTGGTTATTAACAAAATATCAAAGATATTCATGAATATTAATACAATTCTTAATATTATCCAAATTATTTATATGGATTAATAATTACAGGGCAATAGAGAGGGGGTGTGAGGTGACCACATGGGTGGTCGTCACGCACAGAGCCAAATAGTGGGCAGACCCGCAAATCTCAAACTAATTTGTCCTCAAGATTAGCTGGCTAGCACGTTATCTGGGCCGTTTGAGATGTGTGTAAGCGTGTAAATGTGCATGTAAAGGTGTGTGGGTTAGTGGAGAGAGAAGAGAGAGGAAAGCACAAGGAATCTCAAATGCTGTGGCAAAGCGTAATAGCTGTCCCTTTATCACACAGTAATCCTGCAGCAGACTTACGTACAACAGCCGTGTTACTGGACCTTAGCGCGACTGCATACACCTTTGTGCTAAACACAAAGAAAAATGCAGCAATTCAGACGCAGCAGTCCGTCACTTTCCAAAATAAGCAAAGCACAATTTACAACAATAAAACTTGGATGAAATAACACACATTTCAAAATCTATCTCTGCCCAGACACAAGCCTTTTAACTTGAAATTCCATCCATCCATCCATCCATCTTCTTCCGCTTATCCGGGGCCGGGTCGCGGGGGCAGCAGTCTAAGCAGGGACTCCCAGACTTCCTTCGCCCCAGACACTTCCTCCAGCTCCTCCAGGGGGATCCCGAGGCGTTCCCAGGCCAGCCGAGAGACATAGTCCCTCCAGCGTGTCCTGGGTCTTCCCCGGGGCCGCCTCCCGGTGGGACATGCCCAGAACACCTCCCGAGGGAGGCGTCCAGGAGGCATCCGGATCAGATGATCTAGCCACCTCAGCTGGCTCCTCTCGGCGTGGAGGAGCAGCGGCTCTACTCGAGCTCCCCGTGTGACTGAGCTCCTCACCCTATCTCTAAGGGAGCGCCCAGCCACTCGGCGGAGGAAGCCCATTTCGGCCGCTTGTATCCGCGATCTTGTCCTTTCGGTCACTACCCAAAGCTCATGACCATAGGTGAGGGCAGGAGCGTAGATTGACCGATAAATCGAGAGCTTTGTCTTTCGACTCAGCTCCTTCTTTACCACAACGGTCCGATACAGCGCCCGCATCACTGCAGGCGCTGCACCGATCCGCCTGTCAATCTCACGCTCCATCCGTCCCTCACTCGTGAACAAGACCCCGAGATACTTAAACTCCTCCACTTGGGGCAAGGACTCCCCACCCACGCGAAGAGAGCAAACCACCTTTTTCCGGTCAAGAACCATGGCCTCAGATTTGGAAGAGCTGATTCTCATCCCAGCTGCTTCACACTCGGCTGCAAACCGTCCCAGTGCATGCTGCAGGTCCTGGTTTGAAGAAGCCATCAGAACGACATCATCTGCAAACAGCAGAGATGAGATCCTGTGGTTCCCAAACCGGACACCCTCCGGCCCCTGACTGCGCCTAGAAATTCTGTCCATATAAATTATGAACAGAACCGGTGACAAAGGGCAGCCCTGGCGGAGTCCAACATGCACCGGGAACAGGTCTGACTTACTGCCGGCAATGCGAACACAGCTCCTGCTCCGGTTATACAGGGACCGGACAGCCCTTAGCAAAGGGCCCCGGACCCCATACTCCCAGAGCACTCCCCACAAAGCGCCCGGGGCACACGGTCGAATGCCTTCTCCAGATCCACAAAGCACATGTGGACTGGTTGGGCAAACTCCCATGAACCCTCGAGCACCCGATGGAGAGTATAGAGCTGGTCCAGTGTTCCACGACCGGGACGAAAACCACTCTGCTCCTCCTGAATCCGAGGTTTCGACTATCGGACGAATTCTCCTCTCCAGTACCCTGGAATAGACCTTACCGGGAGGCTGAGAAGTGTGATCCTCTGTGATTGGAACACACCCTCCGGTCCCCTTCTTATACAGAGGGACCACCACCCCGGTCTGCCAGTCCAGAGGCACTGTCCCAGACCGCCACGCGATGTTGCAGAGACGTGTCAGCCAAGACAGTCCCACAACATCCAGAGACTTAAGATACTCAGGACGGATCTCATCCACCCCGAAGCCTTGCCACCAAGGAGCTTGCCAACAACCTCAGTGACTTCGGCCAGGGTGATGGATGAGTCCGCCTCCGGTCCCCAGCCTCCGCTTCCTCTTCGGAAGACGTGACAGCGGGATTGAGGAGATCCTCAAAGTATTCCTTCCACCGTCCGACAACATCCCCAGTCGAGGTCAACAGCTCTCCACCCGCACCATACAAGGTGTTGGTGAAGCACTGCTTCCCCCTCCTGAGCCGTCGGACGGTTTGCCAGAATTTCTTTGAGGCCGACCGATAGTCCTCTTCCATGGCCTCTCCGAACCTCTCCCAGTCCTGAGTTTTTGCCTCTGTGACCGCACGGGCTGCAGCACGCTTAGCCTGCCGGTACCTGTCAGCTGCCTCGGGAGTCCCACGAGCCAACAAGGCCCGATAGGACTCCTTCTTCAGCCTGACGGCATCCCTTACTTCCGGCGTCCACCACCGTGTTCGGGGATTGCCGCGCGACAGGCACCAGAAACCTTGCGACCACAGCTACGAGCCGCCGCATCGACAATGGAGGTGGAAAACATGGTCCACTCGGACTCAATGTCCCCAACCTCCCGGGATCTGGGAGAAGCTCTCCCGGAGGTGTGAGTTGTAGACCCTGCTGACAGAGGGCTCCGCCAGACGTTCCCAGCAGACCCTCACGATACGCTTGGGCCTGCCAAGTCTGTCCGGCTTCCTCCCCGCCAGCGGATCCAACTCACCACCAGGTGGTGATCGGTTGACAGCTCCGCCCCTCTCTTCACCCGAGTGTCCAAGACACGCGGGCGGAGGTCAGATGATACGACAACAAAGTCGATCATCGACCTCCGCCTAGGGTGTCCTGGTGCCACGTGCACTGATGGACACCCTTGTGCTTGAACATGGTGTTAGTTATGGACAAACTGTAACTAGCACAGAAGTCCAACAACTGAACACCGCTCGGGTTCAGATCAGGGGCCGTTCCTTCCGATTACCCCTCTCCAGGTGTCACTGTCGTTGCCCACGTGGGCGTTGAAGTCCCCAGTAGAACAACGGAGTCCCGGGTGGTGCACTGTCTAGTACCCCTCCCAGGGACTCCAAGAAGGCCTGGTACTCTGCACTGCTGTTCGGCCTGTAGGCCGCCACAACAGTGAGAGACCTGTCCCCACCCGGAGGCGGAGGGACGCGACCCTCTCGTTCACTGGGGTAAACTCCAACACGTGGCGGGCTGAGCTGTGGGGCTATGAGCAGGCCCACACCAGCCCGCCGCCTCTCCCCGCCCGGCAACGCCAGAGAAATGGAGCGTCCAGCCCCTCTCGAGGAGACGGGTTCCAGAGCCCAGGCTGTGCGTGGAGGCGAGGCCGACTATATCTAGCCGGTAACGCTCAACCTCCCGCACAAGCTCAGGCTCCTTCCCCCAGCGAAGTGACATTCCATGTCCCTAGAGCCAGTTTCTGTGTCCGGAGATCTGGTCGCCGGCCCCTGCCTTCGACTGCCGCCCAGATCTCTCTGCACCGGCCCCTTACGGATCCTCCTGCGGGTGGTGGGTCCACGGGAGGACGGCCCCACGTCGCTCCTTCGGCTGTGCCCGGCCGGGCCCGTGGGGTGGCCCGGCCACCAGGCGCTTCGCCGTCGGGCACCCACCCCAGGCCTGGCTCCAGGGTGGGGCCCCGGTAGCGCCAATCCGGGCGACGTAACTGGCCTTGATTTTAAATAATCCATAAGGGTTATTTGAAATTCCTCTCGGTTAACAAGTGATGGATGCGTTTGTTTGGAGTTGTCCGGCAGAGTTTCTCTCAGGCTCGGACGCTGATGAAGCCGGGTCCAAAGGCGAAACTGTTCCTTTCGGAGCAACACAGGAAAACAGCGGCCGACGTCGGTCGGGAGAGGGGCTCAGCGGAGATCTTGCTCTCCGTGAAGGGAACAGTCAGTCCATGTCTCTTCCTTCTGCAGGTACGGGATCAGGATCCAAAAGTGTTAAGTAAACAGTCTCATCCAGCGAGTTAAGGAACTTAAAGTTCACGTGGAAAGCGTCTTCTTGTGGTAACGGGAGTTACCGTGGAGAAAGACGTGATGTGACTCCTGTCGTAAACAGAGTTTACTGTGGAAAAAGCAACAGGCAGTGTGGGGTGCCAGGCTTTATAGAGTTGGTGTCGTCATAGCCGTGCGCCGCAATTTCATGCGCCATGTTGCTCGTCCCGTCCAATGGAAAGCCAGTGTGTGGATTCAAATGAGATCTCGTGTTGGTTTCAAGCGAGATTTCATCTCAATATTACATCTAGGTGTGAATTAACGGCTGTGTTGATTTGGCACCTTTCTACTGTCTGTTCTTTGTTTCTTAGTCAAGCCTCTTAGTGAAGGCTTTGGCCTTTCCAGCTAGGCCTGTCCCTCACACGTGGTGAGGCTAGGCGAGGCCCAACATCAATGATTTGCAAAGAAGCGCTCTTCATTTTATATGCCGATGATCACAACATTTTTCTCACAGATAACAGATGAACATAGGTTGATAACACTTAATGTTATAAAGGGTGCTTATATGATCTTCAAACCTAAAAATAGGTGAGAATAGAACCCTGCATCAGATCATCTTCCCCCATTCTCATAGCTAATAATTTGCTTGAACATATTTCCCATGTTAAGTTCTTAGGTGGACTGGAAATCTCTTGTGTGTCCAACAAAGTTGCAAAAAATATTGGTATTTTACAGAGTAAGACATATCCTGTCAAGAAGAAACGTTCTGGATTTATATTACTGATTTATCCTTTCATATCTATATATTCAATATAGTATGGGCAAGCACATATAAAACCAGTCTCTATTCTATCTTTTTATTACAAAAACAATTGTTAGAATGGTCACTAATTCTAGCTGGAATGCTCATACTGCCCCATCATTTCAAACCCTGGAATTGTTAAACATATTCGACATCAATAAACTTCAGATAGGTACTTTTGTATTTCAATTTCTTAAAGCTAGAGTGTGGGACTTTTACATGTAAATGAATATCCGTTACATTCAATTCCTTGCCAAACAAGTTCACACAATGCTGACTAAGCCTATCACCGCCAGGTAAATCTCTATGTAGTTCTCAGTATACAGAGTTTTTAAATCTGGTGTCTGTGGCGACATTCCCGCGCTGACGCAACAGAAAACCAGCAATGATTGGTTCGCCAGAGCGGAAGCGGGGAGCAACCCAGAGAGCTCTGCGATCCGCCATTACTGTAAAAAAAAAAAAAGGTCCAGTGGAGAGACTGTTTATTATTGAGCATTGTTTATTGTTTATTTAGTTTATTATGAATTTGTAGTTTGTGTTTGTATGCTTTGGCAACGTTGTATGCAGTCGTGCAAATAAAGCCACTTGAATTGAAATTGAACAGAGTTGATGCAACTCTGTCTCTACATGGCTCTGGAGCGAGCGTAGCATGCAGTAGGAAGCGTCCAAGAAAAGTGCCTGATGCTCCAGATAAAAAAGAAACTCTGCTTCCAGAGAAGGCAACACTGTGAAAAAAGAAAGCGATCGACGGCGAGGACTAACACGGATAACCACTGGTGTAGCTTTAGCTTTTCCTCGTTGGAGAGCGCTGAGAGAAGACTGAGGGCAGACGCAGGTGTCACATAACTGCTCTTGGACAGGTTGGCAAAATATTTGGAGTAGCTATTACATATACTCTACCTAAATGATGGATTATTGTCTTGGAATTGTGAAAATGTCCGTAACTAATACTGTAACACGAGCCTGGGCGAGCTCACTGTAGGCATACATCATGACAGTGTTTGTGTAATTACTCTCAGTGCCAGAAGGGGGAGACAAAGGTTCCGCACTCCAGCTTTAACATTCACTTCCCTTTTCCTTTCATAGTTTCTTGGTAACTAGGTCTCACATCCACTGCTATCACACTAGATCAGATCATCTTCTATATAGTCAGTTCTACAGAACTAGCCTTGGCCAGTTTTCAATTAGGTACACAGGTCCAGTTATATGGAACAGCGTTTCTGCTTCACTTCGCAGTCACTCCTCATTTCTGATTTTTAAAAAGACCTTAAACAACTTCTCTTGACAGTACAGTTCTATGTAAATGAGGTATGATGCAGTGTATGAAAACAGTGCAAATATATGTTATTGTAATCCTTGTTTTTATTTCTTTTTTCTTCTTGAGATGACCATATTCAAATGCACTATATATACAATACTATATATATAGTAGTTTTGAATTTTTTGATGTATTTTTCCCACAGTTCCAGGCATCTGTATGTTGTAAATCATTTCCCTACAATTAGCAAACTCTTGCTTGAATTGTGTAATCCATCACAGTGAATATTAATTCTGCATTACTTTTAGTCATTGTTGCATTATCATGGCATGAAAATTCAGCTTAAGTGCTAACTCATTTAAGAAGTCTGCGCTACATTACGTCACAACAATAATGTAATTTTGACAGAATTTAGTGCAGACTTGATGCTCAATGTCGTGAATTGCACATCTTAAGGAAGTTTAGAGACTCATGAGTTACACTTTACTTTAATTCCCCCTATTTAGCATTTATAAGCAGTATATAAACATTTAATAAATGGTTTATAACACACTATAATGTAAGCAAAAAAGGACATTTTAAGTGTTTATTAATGTACAGTAGTTGTCAACAATTATAACTTTTCTTATGAAGACATATTTGATATCATTACAACTGTGTTTTACTAGATTGTCATTCATTGTCTGTTTGTACAGCAGCCTCTACTTATAGATGTGCACACTTCTATCTGCTTACCTTATAGTATGTTATAATCCATTTATTAAGTGCTTATATGCCGCTTATAAATATTAAATAGGGGGACTTAAAGTAAAGTGTTACAACTCACGGATTGATTTTCGAACCTTACAGAGATGAATGGAAACTAATGGACACCTGAAATGGTAGAAAAAGTACATTCAAATTTCTACAATACTGTAGCATAGTGAAGTAGTAAGTCTAGCCTAGTAGTAAAACCTGTGATGTTAAGTTGATGATGTTAAGCTGCGAGTGTTTCAAGTCTGTTTCATTTAGTCGAAATTGTATTGATTGTGATCATCAGTGTTATTTGTTTTATGATGTTATTATCTAGCGTTTTCATTTTTAAGAATTTTAATCGCATATCTGATTCTACATTCCTTGAAACTGTGTATTGACTGCTGCCATTTTATCAATTTTACATTATCCTTCTGATCATATCTGTTTGACACTTATTAGATTATTCTCCTTATGTTTTATCTATTATAATATTAGTCTGTGGTATGTTTTTGTTGCCTCTATGTTTTATATATGTTTCATATTGTGCTGCTGCTGTCTCGGCCAGGACATTTTTAATGTCAGTGAGGCACTTCTCCTGGTTAAATAAAGTCACAGTCCTGAAGAACTAAAATCATTTAATAAATCTCAAGAAAAAAACAAACAAAGCAACGATCAGAGGAAAGTCTTATAAATAAGCACAACTTCTCTGCTTTCCTATCCTGTTCATCATCTCGTGACCCCCTGGGTATAACCCTTTGTGTTAATGCATAACCAGAAATTGATTTCATTTCATTTGGTGATTTTAAAGGATCATCACAACTTGTGTCATATTTTTGTAGTTTTGGCCATCATACATATCATTGTACTCATCATGAGCATAAAACTTACTTTATTTGTAATTAGAAACTAAAAGCTGAAACTTGTTTGCTCTGTACAGAATTTCATTCTAATTCTAATTTTAAATATATACCATATATACTTTGTCCTTCACCCCCCGCGGGTGGTCTCATCCTTCGAGCTCGGGTCCTCTACCAGAGGCCTGGGAGCTTGAGGGTTCTGCGCAGTATTTTTGCTGTTCCCAGTACTGCGCTCTTCTGGACCGAGATGTCTGGTGTTCTTCCAGGGATCTGCTGTAGCCACTCCTCCAGTTTGGGGGTCACTGCCCCGAGTGCTCCAATGACCACGGGCACCACTGTTGCCTTCACCTTCCAGGCCTTCTCCAGCTCTTCTCTTAGCCCTTGGTACTTCTCTAGTTTCTCATGTTCCTTTTTCCTGATGTTGCCATCGCTTGGTATCGCCACATCAACCACAACGGCTTTCCTCTGTTGTTTGTCAACCACCACGATGTCAGGCTGGTTCGCCATTACCATTCTGTCAGTCTGGATCTGGAAGTCCCACAGGATCTTGGCTCGGTCATTCTCTACCACCTTTGGAGGTGTTTCCCACTTTGACCTCGGGGTTTCCAGTCCATACTCAGTGCAGATGTTCCTGTACACTATGCCAGCTACTTGGTTATGGCGCTCCATGTATGCTTTTCCTGCCAGCATCTTACACCCTGCAGTTATGTGCTGGATTGTCTCAGGGGCCTCTTTGCACAGCCTACACCTTGGGTCTTGTCTGGTGCGGTAGATCTGGGCCTCTATTGCTCTGGTGCTCAGGGCCTGCTCCTGTGCAGCCATGATGAGTGCCTCTGTGCTGTCCTTCAATCCAGCCCGCTCTAGCCATTGGTAGGACTTCTTGATATCAGCCACTTCAGTTATGTTCGGTGGTACATCCCATGTAGGGGTTTGTCCTCCCATGATGGTCCTTCCTCCAGCACGTCTTCCTCTGTTCCCCATTGCCTGAGACATTCCCTGAGCACGTCATCTGTTGGGGCCTTATCTTGGATGTACTTGTGGATCTTGGATGTTTCATCCTGGATAGTGGCTCTCACACTCACTAGTCCACGGCCGCCTTCCTTACGGCTAGCGTACAGTCTCAGGGTGCTGGATTTGGGATGGAACCCTCCATGCATGGTGAGGAGCTTTCGCGTCTTAACGTCTGTGGTCTGTATCTCCTCCTTTGGCCATCTTATTATTCCCGCAGGGTATCTGATCACTGGCAGGGCGTAGCTGTTTATTGCCTGGGCTTTGTTCTTGCCATTGAGCTGACTTCTTAGGACTTGCCTTACTCGTTGGAGGTATTTGGCCGTTGCCGTCTTCCTTGTTGCCTCTTCGAGGTTGCCATTTGCCTGTGGTATTCCAAGGTACTTGTAACCATCCTCAATGTCTGCTATTGTTCCTTCTGGGAGTGAGACCCCTTCTGTGTGGACTACCTTCCCTCTCTTTGTCACCATTCGACTGCACTTCTCAAGCCCGAATGACATCCCAATGTCAGAGCTGTAGATCCTGGTGGTGTGGATCAGTGAGTCGATGTCCCGCTCGCTCTTAGCGTATAGCTTGATGTCATCCATGTAGAGGAGGTGACTGATGGTGGCCCCGTTCCTGAGTTGGTATCCATAGCCAGTCTTGTTGATTATTTGGCTGAGGGGGTTCAGACCTATGCTGAACAGCAGTGGGGACAGAGCATCTCCTTGGTATATGCCACATTTGATGGATACTTGTGCAAGTGGCTTACCATTGGCCTCAAGGGTAGTTTTCCACAGCCTCATCGAGTTCGCAATGAAGTCCCTTAGAGTCCTGTTGATGTTGTACATCTCTAAGCATTCAGTGATCCATGTGTGCGGCATTGAGTCATATGCTTTCTTGTAATCCATCCAGGCAGTGCACAGGTTGGTGTGTCGGGCCCTGCAGTCTTGGGTGACTGTTCTGTCAACCAGGAGTTGGTGTTTGGCTCCTCTGGTTCCTCTGCCAATGCCCTTCTGTGCTTTGCTCATGTATTGATCCATGTGTCCACTTATCTTAGCCGCGATGATGCCTGACATGAGCTTCCATGTTGTGGAGAGACAGGTTATTGGCCGATAGTTGGATGGGACTGTACCCTTTGCGGGATCCTTCAGGATCAGGATTGTGCGCCCTTCGGTAAGCCATTCAGGGTGCGTCCCATCTCTTAGCAGCTGGTTCATTTGTGCTGCTAGGCGCTCATGGAGTGCAGTGAGCTTCTTTAGCCAGTAGGTGTGGATCCTGTCAGGGCCCGGTGCTGTCCAGTTCTTCATACCTGAGACTCTTTCTTGGATGTCTGCCGCTGTGATGGTGACTGGATTCTGTTCAGGAGGTTGCTGTGGTCCTTTCTCAGGGCTGCCAGCCACTGTGCATCGCTGTTGTGTGATGCCTCCCTTTCCCATATACTTTTCCAGTACTGCTCCGTTTCCAGCCTTGGTGGGTCTGCTCTGCTGTTATTACCCTGCCATTGAGCGTACACTTTCGCAGGTTGAGTTGCGAACAGCCGGTTTATTCTTCTGGCTTCATTATCTCTCGTGTATTTCTTTAGGCGGCTGGCCAAGGCTTGGAGCCTTTGTTTGGCAGTTTCGAGTGCTTCAGGTATGGGCATCTGGTTGTACTTCTTGGGTACTTGCTTTCTCATTGCACCTCTCTCAGCCTCTGTCAGTTGGCTCACTTCTCTCCGGGCCTCCTTGATTTTTGCCTCCAACCTTCGTTTCCATGGTGGGTATTGTCTCTCATGGCTCCCATGGTTGCTCTTGTAGCCAAGCATCTCTAGGATCACTGCTGCTGAGGCGTATATCAGCTCATTGGTTTCAGTGATGGTTGTGGTAGGGATCGCTCTCAATGCTGCATTCACATCTTCTAGGAGACTTTCGGATGGTACTTCACTTAGCCGTTGTAGTTGGCGTCGGGGTTGCCTTGCCTTCATTCTCGCCATGATCTTATCTTTCAGGTCAGTCGCTGCCTCGTTCAGCGTGATTTCTCTTGGGGCTCCGTACCCAATCTCTGGTTGGGGAGCTGCTGGTTGCTCCCCTCTGACCTGTAGTCCTGGCTCCCCCTTGCCGTAGCATTTGTGTTGTACCTCGTCAATCTCAAGTTGTGATAGCAGTTGCCGCTTGTGGATGTTGGAACACTGAGCTACTAGTTGCTTCGCCGTAAGCCTTGATTGTGGGTTTCGAAGTAACCATTCATCCCACATCCTGTGCATGTAACCCCTCTGACTAGGGTTACTGGAGTAGTAGCATTCCAACAGAGCCTTATTATCGCATCTCGCCCATTTCCGTCTTGTTCCAGACGGAAATGGGCGAGATGCGATAATAAGAGTATATATATATATATATAAATATATATATATATATATACACTCTCAGCAACAATCAGTGGCCTCAGCCATTTTTCTGTAAGAATGTTGAGAGGTGGTGATGACTATATTGTTGTTGGGGGCTCGAGATGTGATGAGGAAAAATGCAGCACAAACCAAGGCAATTACAGTAAAAATAGCCTATAAAGTTATTATAGGCTATATATAAGTATATATATAAGTTATATAATTATTATTCAGCTTTTTTTTTTGCTTTGTCCGCGGCCTGGGGGTTGGGAACCTCTGCTGTATCTGGACAGTTTCGTAACCATATCATAGAGAGTACATGCTCTGGGACACTTAGGGGACCAAAAAGGCTTGACACAGCCCTGAGTTAAGGGCTTCCCACAGCCAGGGTTGATTATTTATGGAACTCATGTCAGTAGTGGAAGTGCTGTTCATAAAAACAAATAATATTCTCATGGGCTGCAACTAACGACTATTTTCATTTGATTATTCTACCAATTATTTTCTCAGTTGACTAATTGTAATCTTCTCAAGTTTCCATAGCCTAAGTTCACAGTGATATTCCGATATTCAGTGTGCTATCATAGAAGACAAAGAAAACCAGAAAATATTCCCATTTGAGAAGCTATTTTTGCCATTTTTGCTTTAAAAATGTCTCTAATGTCTGCATCTCTAATTTTGCAGTATTCTCTTTAAATGCAGTACATCAACTTAACTGTTTTAACATCCTCATCCATGATCATGTCTTTGTTCAGTCTGTGTTCTGCTCTGGAAGTGGACTGGACTCTCTGCATTGTTAATGATCACCATCTTTACAATTCAGGCTGATTCTTTATGATGAACTGCTGTGATCACTTGGTTCACGGTAGGCTCATTGCAGTCACAGGAAGTCACCACTGGGGGTTGCTGCTGTCCATCACATCACTACTCCACATCATGGTAGAATATTGTATCAAGTATACCTTACATTAGTGCTGACCATTTTCCAAAGCACACTGTTAGTTTTTAGACTGATTTCCTACCTACCGGCATGGCTTTAAGTCTTTTGATCAAAAATCAACACAGACTTGAAGCTTACATAAGTTCCAAGTAAGCGCAATGCAAGCGCTCCAGCTAATCAAGTGCAACCACACTACAGTTGGGGCTCCCTCCTGCCAGCTGTAAAACGCACTTAATAGATTCAGGATTGAATCACAAGAAGAGCCACTGTGAATGACTTCATCATGTTTATCACAAAGTAAAGTAACTTCCTAGAAAATATTCAGAAATTACAATAAAAAAATAATGATATTTAAGAACGTAAGGTGCTCCCAGGGTGGTTTACTTTAAAATGAATCTTGTACTCCACTGCAAGCCAGGTTGTGCTGGAGTGTATTTTTGAAGTGAAATGGTAAAGCACAAGGTCCTTGATGAAATGAAATGGATAAACTGCACAGGAAGATGTTAAATAAACAAGACCTGTGATCAGCAGATATAATCTTATTATATTATCATAGACCATTGCTGTGCCTTGATTCTGTACAACACACTAAACCTAAGTAGGTTTAAAGTATGTAATGTGTTCACACTGGAAAGGAGACAAAATTAAGTATACTCAAAACGTGCAGTATGCAGACTAAAACGAGGCCTGATTTTTGAGTGTGCTGTTGATGAACACTACAATTCAATGCACATTCTGTAGCAAGTAGAGGAGCCACTCCCAGCAGCAACAAATTCAAACAAATTTCAGATGGTGATGAGACAGCTTGATGAAGATTTCAGAAAACAAAGAATATTCAATCTTTAGAGAGTAACTTAACAGCAGTGTTTCACTGCCCCACTGTGGTTAAAGTTTCAAGCTTGTTTCACCGCTGACCACACCCGCCACTGATGGGTGTGGTCAGAAGTGTGCTTTGTGGCACCTGTAACCACGCCCAACAGCGATGTCACAGGATCCTGGATCCTGTACATCACTGCAGCAAGGTGAGAAGTTAAACCACTGGCGGTCAGCAAAAATAAGACTTCTTTCTTTCTAGAGTAACAGCCTTGAAATGTCAGCCAGAGAGGGCACTGCTGTTCATCCAGCTGTTATGATATTATTTTTAAGTTTTATTATTAAGTGGCAGTGTCAATCTAAAGTAACATTTTGATTGATGTCTGTTAATAGTTCACATATTGCATCATTTCAAGTCACAGAGCCCCCCCAAAATAAAAATTTTATTGATTTGTTCATTCATTCATTGATAATCTTTGATCAAATAAAGAAGGGACTTAAGGGACTTTGTTGAAAGTACATTAATTTTGTTGTGAACTAGCTGCCAAAACAGCATAATAATGTGTATAGAAGTAGGACACAGATTATGACAATGAGTTTACTTGTTTTGATCTGAGGACTCAGGCCCTCTCTCACCATGCTGATGTTGGGGCATTGTTAATCATACATGATTTGACTGACTGAACTTTTGTTATGTTGTCCTAAAGCACAGGTGATTACTTAGATAAGATGTGTGAGCTTTTCTGCCACAGGTATGTTGACGCAGCAACCCCCACCATGGCTTCATGCGATGCCATGGTGGATAACGTCAATATATGATGTTATCCATCATAACGGATCTGGCCTGCCTCTGCCCCGACATCATTATACCACCGTGGAAACAATGCATAATTTTTCACCGACCACAACATTCTACTCAGTAGACTAGAAAATTCAGTTGGCCTATCTGGCGGTGTTATTAACTGGCTCTCTTCCTACCTAACAGGCAGGACATTCTCTGTGTCTCTTGACAACCTTAAAAACGGGCAATTTTAACATCTGTTGTGGGGTCCCACAAGGCTCAGTTCTAGGCCCATTATTGTTTAATCTCTATATGCTGCCACTTGGCTCCATCATACAGAAGCACAATGTATCTTACCATTCATATACCAATGATACACAATTGTATATTTCACTTTCCCATGGTAACCTCAACCCCATAATACGATTACGTGCTGCTGTAAACATATTGTCTCATTTCCGGTCACCGGTGTTTGTGTTTTACTAGTAGCATATTTTTGCTGCTCTAGCTCATCACCGTTCATTTTGTTCGATTCTTCATTATAGTGACTAACTATCTGCTATACATTTAAACGTACACTAGTTCTGCTCAAGCACTCATAGCTCTCTCCTTTTAACGACTTTCTCGCTAATCCCACAGTTTACACGCTATTCATTTTTGCTAGCTACCGTTCTTTAGCTTAGCAGCTAGCAATGGCTTCTCTCTCTCCCTCTCACTCTCCTGCTCTCTCTTGCTTGATGTGTCAAATGTTTAGCTATTCCTCTGGTATACGGCATTCAAATGTATCATTTAATGGTCTTTCCACAGAATCCTTCATTATCGGGCCATTATTTAATAACTTTTGAACTGCTATTACTGGACTACACACCATTAAGCAAAAACTCCTACTCTAGATGTCTATCTGATAGTGCTGTGACTAAATTCAATTCATTGATTCAATGTTATTTCTCAATGTAACAGAGGACTGCTATGCAAATCGCAGCCCCTCCTGAATTGACCGTCTAGTTGACAGTGCTGCAGGCTCACTGCGAACGACACTTGATTCTGTCTCCCCTCTAAAAAAGAAGATAATAAAACAAAGAAGGTTATCTTCATGGTATAACCGCCAAACCAGCAAATTAAAGCAAACATCACGAAAACTTGAAAGGAAATGGCATTCCAACAACCTGGAAGAATCTCATTTAGTCTGGCAAGATAGTCTTAAAACATATAGGAAGGCCCTCCGTAATGCCAGAACAGCTTACGACTCATCATTAATAGAGGAAAATAAAAACAACCTTAGGTTTCTTTTCTGCACTGTAGCCAGGCTGTCATAGCTCCATTGAACCATGTATTCCTAAAGCCCTCAGTAGTAACGACTTCATGAGTTTATTTAATGATAAAATTTTAACTATTAGAGAAAAGATTCATCACGTCCTGCCATCAACTGGGGCCGATTTATCTTCAAACACAGGAACCTTAGAAACAACTGTAAAACCTGATATATATTTAGACTGCTTTGCTCCTATTGACCTTCTTCAACTAACTTCGATGATTAATTCATCTAAGCCATCAGCCTGTCTCTTAGACCCCATTCCAACTAGGCTGCTTAAAAACGTTTTACTCTTAGTTAGCACTTCAATCAATCTGTCTTCATTAACAGGCTATGTACCACAATCCTTTAAAGTAGCTGTAATTAAACCTTTTCTTAAAAAGCCCACTCTTGATCCAGGGGTTTTAGTCAACTATAGACCTATATCTAACCTTCCCTTTCTCTCTAAGATCCTTGAGAAAGCAGTCGCCAATCAGTTGTGTGACTTTCTAAATAACAATAATTTATTTGAGGATTTTCAGTCAGGATTTAGAATGCATTATAGCACAGAGACAGCACTGGTGAAAATGACAAATGACCTTTTAATTGCACCAGACAATGGACTTGTCTCTGCACTTGTCTTGTTAGATCTTAGTGCTGCGTTCGACACCATTGACCATCACATCCTTTTACGGAGACTGGAACATATAATTGGCATTACAGGAACCGCACCAAGCTGGTTTAGATCATATTTATCTGTCGTGTGGTTGTCACGCAAGGGAGCAGGGAACACAAGGAATAGGACCTAAATGCAGGCAACGGAGGCAGGCTGGTAAAGTGCAATGATTTAATAAAGAATAAAGGCCTACACGGGTTTCGAGGGCCTAGCGATAGAACCCGGGTGAATGGCCTGGGGGCTGGACATGTGCGGAGATGGGGACCTCGGGCGGACAGCCCGGGGCTGGACATGTAAGCAGAGTAACTCATGAGGTCCGCGTCGAAGACCAAAACCATCTGGAGGCCTTTCTGAAGGCCGGTGGCGAAGGCGGAAGGTCACTGGAGGCCGGCTGCGAAGACTGAACCCTTCTGGAGGCCGGTGGTGAAGGCGGATGGTCTCTGGAGGCCGGCAGCGAAGGCAGAACCCTTCTGAAGGCCGGCAGTGTGGCTGGAGAACCAGATTGGGGCCCGGCGACAGGGCAGCAGGACAGGAAGCCAGCGACGGGGAGACTGGTAGAGGAGCCGGCGGAACCAGTGATGCCAGGGAACCCGGCGCCTGCTGCTCCAGTAGAACAGGAGGGTGCTGCTGCTGCGATCCAGCAGTGACCGGAGGAGGGGTGCTGCTGCTGCTGCTGCGATCCAACCGGAGAAGGAGGCGGTTGTGATCCAGCGGCAACTAGAGATGGCTGGTTGCTAGCAGGCCGAGAATCAGGCTGGTTGCTAGTAGGCTGGGAATCCAGTTAGGGCTGCAAACTTTGCCTCAGACTGGAGATCACCGTACGGTTCTCTGCCATAACCGGAAGAGTCGAAACCCAGGGTCTTGATAAAATTGTTTTCTCCATAAAGGAGTATACAATAAGTCTACGTCTAATGTCCATGGAGTTTTTAATGGATAGGTGTAATCTATCCAGAACTGAGAACACCTCCTCCAACTCTCCCACGAGAGAGTCGACATCTGCTGGGTCCATGTTATGGTTGGTTCGTTCTGTCAAGTGGTTGTCACGCAAGGGAGCAGGGAACAGAAGGAATAGGACCCAAATGCAGGCATCGGAGGCAGGCTGGTAAAGTGCAATGATTTAATAAAGAATAAAGGCTTACACAGGTTTCAGGCAGGCAGTGGTCAAAACCAGGTAATCAGTCCAACTAGGCAAACAAATCCGACAGGGAGCAGGCAAAGTTCAAAAGTCCATAATCCAGGCAAAGTCCAAGGGAACAAGGAATCAACTCAACAGAACTCACAGATAAGAAATGCCAGGATGCTTGACACAGGGACAAAGTAAAACCGAAAATGCACATGACAAGGACAACGATCCGAGAATGAGCAAAGGAAAAAACCTGGACTAAATACACTTAGTAAGGGGAGCTTAGGTAGGGGAGCCTTGTGTGCAGTATCCCATTACTGCACACGAGGAGAGGACAGGACAGGACAAAACCCCAAACTATTACACTATCAGATCGATCTCCGTTTGTACATGTTAATGGTGAGTCCTCCGTGTACGCCAAAGTTAGTCACAGAGTTCCACAAGGTTCTGTGCTTGAACCAATTCTATTCACCTTATATATGCTTCCTCTGACACCATCTCCACATTTAAGAGTGGGCTTAAGACTTTCCTCTTTGATAAAGCTTATAGTAGGCTTGGGTGAGCCCTGTACCATCCCTTAGTTATGCTGCTATAGGCCTAGACTGCTGGGAGCCTTGCCATGATGCACCTCTTTCCTCTCTCCTTCTGTCCCTCTCCATCTGTATCCATTTTTATCCCATTACTGCATGTTACTAACTGGACATCTTCTCTCTCCCGTAGTTTTGTGCTTTCTCGTTTCTCTCCTCTCTACTTCTGTTGATTTCAGCAGGTATTTCTGCCTTCAGAGCTACAGAGACTGGATCTGTGGTTGTGGGCCACTTGCTGCCCCCGTGTTCCTGCTCGACAACTGCTACTACAATTGTTGTTATTGGCTCTGTTACTAATATTATTATTCCTATAGCTGTCATTCCTATTATTAATATTAATGTTACCACTACAATTACATTATTACTATTTTAAAAATTCTAGGTGGTATTTGCATTGTGCCTTCCTCTAAAATATTTCCAAAGTCAATCTTGTTTCAGTCAGACGCTGAAAAACTGGTTCTTGCATTTATCTCTTTGAGGCCAGACTACTGTAACGCCCTTCTTGCTGGACTCCCCAAAAAGACTGTGGGACAGCTCCAGCTCATTCAAAATGCTGCAGCCAGAGTACTCACTGGAACAAGAAAAACTGAACATATTACTCCTATAATAAGATCACTTCCGGCTTTTTATCGGCTTCCGATAAATTACAGAATTGATTTCAAAATATTGTTCATTGTTTACAAATCACTTAATGGTCTAGCTCCTAAATACATCTCTGCTCTGCTCACTGCTTACAGACCCTCCAGAGCCCTCAGATCATCAGACACTGGTCTCCTAACTGTACCCATGATCAGTAGTAAATCTGGTGAAGGTGCATTCAGTTATTATGTGCTCACTCTCTGAACAAATTGCCTGATGATATAAGATGTACCAGAACTGTGTCTTTTAAAAGCAAACTTAAGACCTACCTGTCCTGTCAGGCCTATGACTAGCCAGTGTCTGTCTGTCTGCGTGTCCATCCGTCTCTCCCTCTCTCTCTCTTTCACTCTCACTCTTTTTAGGTAAATGTGGGTGGGTATGTTTATGTTGGTGGGTGGGCAGGGAATGGATTTATGGATGAATTTGTTTTTCTTTTAAAATGTATTTCAATATGTATTCATGTCTTATTTTATTTTGTTCACATTTGTTGAATGTGAAGCACATTGAGCTTACATTGTATGAAATGTCCTATATAAATAAATTTGACTTGACTCAGTCACAGGTGTCTGGATACTTGCTGTGAATTTCTAGTAAGCTTGATCTAACACAGCTCATCTCTTGGCCAACACAACTGAATCCGACAAATCCTAAAACCTCCAGAGCTCCATCTCATTCTGTCTAACAGTAGAGTGATTTACAGCCATGTTTGTCTTTGATTCAAGCATCAGTGATCTTTGCTCTGCTGCTTGAATTTGGGATGTTTACAGGAGGCTTAAAGGCCAGTACACCCAAATACACTATAATTCATGTCAATTTCATCCATCCATCCAGACATTTCTATTTGTAGAGGTTTTGAGATCTCCTTGCTGAAATGTCGCCCTCCATTCCAACACAATGGATGCCCTTCAAAATTGGCCAAATTACTCTGAGATAGAACAGACAGTATGACAGTATAGACAGTATGCCAGGCATGGATTTTCTTTTGGGGTTTGATCACACAGTATAGGCCTGCTCAGGGTTAACAGGTTATGTACTGTCAAATTAATGTTAAAAGTAACTTGTTAAGCCAACAATTTCAGTGTTCAGTCTTGTAACAAAAATAAGTGAGAGCAGTAAACTGGTGCAATTAGATAAAAGTCCAACACCAAGTAGAGCATCATGAAATTAACTAAAAGCATTTACTCATATGCCGAGACATCAGCTGTCTATTCCATCCCCACCTCCAAAGTCTCAAAAGTCAACTTGACAAAAGAACAAGTGTTGAGCAGTTTTGAACGTGTGGGGAGGGAGCTTCTCACAGCTCTGTGCTCGAGGGACTACATTTGTGCACACGGAGCAGAAATGCTCCCTAGCGAGGATGGTTTTCCGGTCCCTGATACTGTTCTGTGTGCTTGTATCACATGCACGCGTCTGGTTTTTAGGTGCACCGGTACTGAGACTAATTAAACACCATACAGGAGGCTAAAGGAAACCGCCAACAGTGTGGTCAAACTGAGGACACTGTGATTTGTTCTGATTATCAGGGCCATCTTTTGGAAAAAAATGCACGTATGTATTTAATGCAGTGTTTGTGGAGAAATTGCTCTTACTGTGTGTTCACACAGAATGTGAAGCGAATTTTCGCACGCCTTTGACCACAGGATCATTTGTGTTTACTCAACCCCACGAATATTCACCCTAATCTGATTTACTACAGCAGTATGACCCCAAAATAAACAGATTTTGCTGTGATTTAATAGCAATAAACGGATCAAAAGGATGCCGAAATAACTACATCATGATGCCGATTTGTAAAAAGTCTGAATTCATGCTTTGTCAGGTCTGTCGGCAAGACCACAAGCAAACAGCTTTTAAAATGCTTGTTTTCTGAATGGAGTTCGGATTGATTAGGGCTATGCTATGCTAACTTGGTTCATAGTAAAGTACAACACATAGCTGGAATCAAGTAACAGACACATATTTTCAGAATTTACCAGGTAGTCCAACTTCCTCGCTTACTTTTCTCAAAACAATGTCCATTTTATCCGGTCTTTATAAATATGAGGTAGTATCACAGAGCTACACTAACGACAGTGGAGGTTGGCACCTCCGTGGCTGAGCTTTCCTCCCGCCAGTAAACGGCCCCGGATCATAGCAGAATCTGGTGTGACTCTGGCTGTTTATTCCTCCAGAGCTCTCTGGCGCTCAGAAGCTGTCTGTCGGCGAGCAGCGGCTCTGTCCCTCCGCTCTGCCGGTCCTCCCCACACAAAAAGCCCCACGATACGTGCAAATTTTTCACTCAAGTTGAACGACATGAATTTCGCGTATTCGTGTCGCCCAGCACGATGTCTTTGCACCACACAAAAACACCTTTGGGGGGAGTATGGAAAATTATGAGTCAGCACTGGCACAGGTTACTGTATTTCCATGATGTCCCATGACTTCCTGCTCTGATGAAAATGTTAGACGAGCTCTGTATGAGGCATGTGTGTGTGTGCTGAATGTGATTATGTAGCAGCAGCAGTGTTGTGTGTAATTAGATGAGAGATCAAGCAGCGCTGTCTGCTGAAACTATAAATTGTTGAGTCTGACACGACACGCTTCCAGGAAGTGTTTGCATAATTGGAGGTCTCTGTCTCATCCTCTTTGTCCTCAGTGCTCCTTTCAACACAAATGATTTGCCAAAAGCTTTTATACAGCTCTTGTGATTGTAATCAGTGCAGGAACAGGACAGAATGCACTGTAAACTTGACTTGTAAAACTCAACAATGCTGCATTTAAGATTACTGGAAAATTAGGAGGATGCTGCAGTGAATAATTATCAAAATAGCAAAGATAAAATAAGAAAAAATAAGAGTGAAGGACAGAGAAAATGGGGTAATAAATGAAACAGAAACAGTCTGTGTTGGCTACAGCAATGGTATCAGTACAACTTAGGGACTGTATGAAAATATCTCAAAATACAATACTACTACTGGTAGTATTACTGGTACAATAACTGAAAAGTGCACAAAAAACTTAAGATGGTGTACTTTAATATAAACTTTAATGAAATAAAAATTTTCACATAGCACCCAAATCAAACAATAGTAATGGAATAAGCAATTGTCAAAATCGTGGACAACATAACAAAATGATGTGCTGTGTTTACCAAATATTCAAGCCATTCTTTATTTCACAGTTAATTTTGGCAGCTATTTTAGATTTAGTCTTAGTCTTTAGATGAAAATGCTTATTAGTTTTTATTTCATTTTTATCAATAGTTTTAGTCTAGTTTAAGTCAATGACAACTAAAAACATTTTAGATCAGTTTTAGTCGACAAAAATTCATTACATTTTAGTTGACATTTAGTAAAAGTGTTTTCTCTCTTTAAACTAAACTAATTTATTACCATTAAAATCATACTAGTGCTGAAACAGTTAGTCGATTAATATGCCTACCTGGTCTTAGAGCTAAGAAATCATACACAAAATGTCTTCCAAATAAATTGCTGTGTAATCTTAACAATAGTTTTCTGGTAAGGACTGGCGTAAGGACTGTCGGTGCCCGATCTGTTCTGCACATGTGCAAAAATGGTCCTGTCAGTCAATGGAGGTTACCACAAATGTGCCTGTTCAAAATTACTCAAGATGTGAATGACTGATCATAAAACAATCCTACTCACACTCAAGATAACAAAATGATAAAAAAATGATCAGCGTTATAATATAAAAAATAATAAATTATTTTGAAATCACAGTATAATCCTGTTATAGTCTATTTTTAACTTAGACTGTTATAAAATTGTGCTGTTAATAAAATAAAAAAGCTTGAGGGTGTCTCTTTATACATCCATGGGCTGTCATCAAGTAAAATGTTCACACAAGCATGGTACACATCATACGCAGTAATAAGTATGCGCATGTGCAGAACGGATCGGGCAGCCGGTGTCGGCATGGGCACTGAGGTTTTTTATAACTTCAGTAAATTTCCTGTTACATAATAGTGAACTATTAAAATTACAATGATTAAAAACTATTTTGTTATCTTGATTTTAAAGATTTAGTTTTTTGTATTTTGAACCAGCACATTTGTGGTAACGGACAGGACTTATTTTGGGCATGTGCAGAACAGATCGGGCAGCCGGTACGGATCTGGCACTGACAAGGACATGTAAGTGAAAATGGATCGAGCATAATAACAAGTTACTTGTCCAAATATATAAATAAATAAACTTGCAGGCTATAAACGTTACATCAGCAACATGATGCACACTGACACATTGGGGAACAGGTCTGAAAAGCTAACCATATATGTTCCCATATGTTTTACTCGAACGACAATATATGATAAAGCATTTCACTTGTCCGACCAATAAGTTTTCTTGTCCCGGAGAAGTTAATTGTCGAGCCCTGCATGTTTCACACACAAGCTTTGAAGCTACACATTAACCCAGCCAACGTTAGCCTGGAAGCCAGGCTTCAGACTGAAAACTTTTTTGTGAGAAAAAATGGCCTCCAGACAGGCTAGCAAATTTGCTACAAGTTGACATAGCCAACTGCACAGTAACATTGACTTAACATTAGCAAATTTATATGCTTAGTAAACATTAGGACTTACAGTTAGCGACAAGTGTCTCTTCAGGTTGGTTGTATTCTTCCCACTTAATTTGTAGCCACAGGGCGTCTCTCTGTCTCCCGTTACTACAGTGCATTGTGTTTTCATTTCTGCCGAATTATAAATAAAGTGTGTCCACAGATTTATTCTCTAATCCGATGTTGTCATCATTAACTCGCTGTCTGTCAATCTGCACCACACGCCAATCAATGACAGGGATGCATTGTTAATATTTTGACAGACAGACTAGACGCACAATCGGGGGAAAATGTCATGCATTTTTGTGAACGTCCGATAGCCCACCACTAACGCACCATTACTACACCTGCAGTACGCCAAGTAGGCGGAGTCTGCACACCATTTAAAATGTGTCTCAGCCAGCGCATACGCCCCGTACAATTCAAGTGGTGACAGCGGCGTGTACGCCTACCTCGACCATGTCATGTCATTCCGGCTTGCATAAAATCATATTGTGAAAATTGCTGTCCATTCTGGCAATTATTTGTCAACTGGTAAAGCTACCATGGCTTTTACACTATAGGCCGACATTGTTGTTTGTTTAGTCTGCTGATAATGACGTGGTTGCTGCCGCTGGCTGACAGATTATACTCCATCTAAACAGTTTTCCCAGCCCTCGCCATCAGGTGTTAAGCGGTGCACCAGCGCACTGAAATGGAGCGGACCCACATTTTAGTCCTGTCTCATCAACGAAAATAAAAACATACATTTCGTCATAGTTTATATTATCAAAAATCTATTTTTAGCTTGTCAATGTCTCGTCTTCATAATGGAAAAAAGGTTGTTGATGAACATTTTTCGTCACAGTTTTCATCAACAAAATTAACACTACTATATTTTTAAACCAAGAGCTGTCACTCTGACTTTCTATGACACATGAAACTTTTTTTTTTATAATTTTTTTTTTACTGTAGTTCTGTCCTGGTAGTGTGAAGACTAGAAGCTTGGTGACGCACTGTAGTAACTATACTCATAAGGCTAGCTGGTGAACGCTAACACGCTAGCCAGTCAGGAATACCGTAAAACTTCAATTAATAGCCTGGGCTTTTGTTTGCTTCAATCGCTGAACTCAGCCTGCCTATATTTTCGACAGGCATCTATATGGGACAGGCCTGTAATTCCTTTCACACAAAACTCTTGCTCAGGAAAGATGGGAAATACTATCACATTGTTTATTTGAACCAGTATGAATATTACTTGTATAAAATTAGGTTATCAAAATGCGCATCTAGGCCAACCTCATGCATAGAGATAGAGAGAGAGAGAGAGCCCCGTATCAAAATACCGGTTGCCTACCTTAGCAAGGATGAAAGCTGAAGGTTACCATAGTTATTTCAACTTGGATTAATTTTTATGAAAAACCGTTTCTATTATTTTGATCGGTGGACCCTTACGGACTAAGGGAATATAAATAATTGCGGAATGGACACATATTCAGACTTTATGACTGCTTCAAAAGTAGGGAGTCACCATTTTGTTTTCGTCTCTCTTGTTTACCATGCCAGGAAATCAGAATGAATTATACTTGCCGTTGGTTTCCGTAAAATGAAATGAACGATTGAATTGTGGTGAATCTAACTGATCAAACGATGTGTAGCATGTCCATACTGACAAAAGTTTAAACATTTATATTTGTATGCGCGATCTAAGCAGCTTAGAACTAGCTCAAGCAGGCGACCCGGTGGGCTTTAAGAGGTTTTATACATCCAAAGAACTTCTATAAAAACCCGACCTGGCACCTAATTGAGACCTGCTTTATTTGTCAAAAGATGTAGCAACACCCGGCCAGTAAAAGGGACTCTGTGTTCAATTAGGGGCTGACTTGTTTGAACTTGGGATAGACAAGTATCCCAGAATGTGTTTTGCCTCAAACAGCAGTGATTGTGCAGAATTTGAACCAGACACAAACTATAATAGTTTTATCATTGTTTGTTTTTGTTCTACAACTGTTATTGTCACGTTTTTAATTGGACAGTTTAAAGTTTTACAGCTTCTGTATACTTCTGTCCTTTATATGTACAGATCTCTTCACATTTTAATAAGAATTTAAAAAACATATAAATTAAAACGAATAAAGGCAGTGTGGTGCATATTAACTTTAGTTTTATTGTAAAAATACATAACAGGTGTATCTGTAGACTGCGTCTCACATTATGTCACATACAGTTGTACAGTGTTGAAGTGTAATCACTGGAACCACCTTAGTTAATGATGTCACCAAAAACGCTGTTGTCCTAATTCCAAATTGAGTGTGCTGTGTCCTCCCGTCTTCGGAAGTTTGAACTCCCAAGACCTTGAGTTGAGAAAGGCCTATGGTCACTTTGTGACTAGCTGTCAGTTAGCAAGCCGGAACAATAAGTTCAGAATCAGAATCAGAATCAGAAATACTTTATTGATCCCCGTAGGGAAACTCTTTGTTACAGTAGCTCGTCTTTACGTCAGTGCACACAGGAGGAAGTACTAGAAAAAAATAAACACTATAAAACAGGTCAGAAATAAATTAAGTATCCTGTCGGTATAAGTATAAGATAGACTATGTGTCAAGTACCAAGTGGGTTTACTGGTTGGTGATGAAAGTACAGTCTAGAATACAATGTAACTCCTTATGTAATAAATAAGGAATAAATAGTTTATTCAAAAGATGTATTTGTACCATCGACTCCTGTCTCCTAATTCTCTTGAAACCATGCCTCTTTGTGCAGCAGTTTATAGTCCAGCAGAGGAGAGTTGAATAAAAATGGATGGTGCATCCACTATTTTGTACTCCGGCTCTCCATTCCATCACGCCAGCACTGTCAAGATGGTTTGCTATTGGTAAATGGCGCAAGTTCTCGTTTCAATAATGTTCACCAAAGTTCAACTCAACACTAAATACTGTATATGCACGGATATACTTCGCCCTTGCAAGCGAATTGTGCTGATTCCACTGAAATGAATTGATTTTAATGCTGGTGTGCCTTTATTAATGCTGTATATTTGGTCTCCATATAGCTCCAAGGCAGACTTCTGACTTCTGTGTTTTTCCTCCTTTCCAGGCAGCCAGTGGCTTTGGTTCTTATCTATACATTATGAAAATCTATTTGCATGGTCAAATAACTTACCTGTTAAAGTCAAAGAGGAGGTTATTGTTGTATGGTAATGCAGTGCAGACTGTTTAAATTTTCCAAAGGGAAAATGGTCTGCAGTAAAGTACGTATGGGGTATACATGGAAAACACTAGCGTGGTTTTAAAAATCTCCTATGTGTAGTAGAGTTCTGTTACCCAACCGGTATCAGCATTTCGGTCAGGTTTGGGTTTAGTGATTTTCAAATCCAATCCATTAATAAATTCCTCACTCTTTTTTCCCCTCTCTGTCTGTGCTTAATGTCTGTGTCAATGAGTACCATGCATTGCTAGTAGATATGCAATACCCAATGGGAAGACTGAAGAGAGACAGAGCTGAGTACCCAATGCTTTGCATTAGCCTGGTGAGCTAATAATTAGTAATGAATGAATTGAAACACTTATATTCATAAACTTAATATTTCTAAAATAGAAGTAGGCTAGACCCTTTATGAGGGTGCCAAACATGCCAAAACGTGATGTACAGTATAACAAATAATAATATGAGAACGAATAAAAACTAATTTGTCAGAATTATACAGTAGGCCTGTGGTGTGTGGAGACACGGACTGACAAAATAATAACTTCATCAAATGCACTTTATGCATGTAAATGTCATATATACAAAATATACAGATTTGGTTATGCATATTGTATGCTGTGCATTTTAGACACAACTGTTTCTGCTTTTCAGCTAATTGTTGTGAACCTAACATACCACAAAGTGTGCTTTATAGGATTAATAACCAACCACAGTGACTCACTGATTAAATGTTGCCGTGATTTATGGCTTTTAAAATGTACTTTATACTTTTTGGAACAACAACTCCTCCCCTGATGGAGTTTCACAACATTTCCATCCCCCCTATTTATTATCAATTGCGTCAGTAATGGAGGGCAATACCATGCACAAAAAAGTCTTGTAGAAGGAGATGAGCACCGCCAGTGTTGTTGCATTTCCTACTGGTCACCAACAGAGGTCATATATTTATTACAGTAGTCTGTTATTCCTTTATCTGAGGGCATGTCTTACTTACAGAGAACCATACTGGTACAATGAAAACACCTGGATATGGATAGGAGGAGAGGAGAGGAGAGGAGAGGAGAGGAGAGGAGAGGAGGAGGAGAAAAGATTGAGGGATACAAATATGTTCGTCTTTTTGATGTATTCAATACATTTAATGGTATTATGAAGGCAAAAATAAAGTGATTTATTTAGATTTATTTGAATGTTATTAAATTTTTAAGTCACTAAGCATAAAAGAATGTGGGAGGCCATTAAATAGAAAACCCCTACTCCTGTGGGCCAATATAATTAAATTGCTCATTCAGTCTTTCTCCATTTATTGATTAGGATGCAGAAACAGACTTGATGTCACAATGTCAGGCTGATTCTGGTGCCACATTTCAAATCTCTGCCTTTGCCATACATGAACTCTTCTCTCATTTCAGATCCGCCACTCCCTCCTACCCTGCAGTAACCCAGTGCTCCCATCACCTGCCCTTCCCCGCCCCCCTGCACACCTGTTTCACTCTCTGTCAGATCGTCTAATGTGCTTGCTACTTAGCATTCCAGCCTTTTCCCCTGCCTGTTTGGACCCCTGCCTGCTTTGCTTACTCCCTATCTGGATACGTTTGCCTTGTCTTCCAAGTCTGCCTGGTATTGATCCCTGCCTGTTTCTGACAACGAATAAAGCTGAACATTTTACTTTACCTGTGTGGTCTCTGAGTTGTTCTTTTGGGCCCAAACCTGGTTTTACTGAGTCGTTACATTTGATTAAAAGAGAGGAACTAGTGTTGAATGAGAAGATTTGAAGACTGGGACTGATCCCTGCAGAAAAAGGTTATAAATCTGAAGTTAAAACATTAGCACTAAATTTCTCACAGCAGTGTCCAGGTGTCCATGTGTATTTTTTTAGACAGAACCCTCCATATCAGATTTAACCAACCAGTATGGGAATGTTGGCTGTTAATTTACTATGACACTAATAGTACATTATATTGCACATTTGTATAGTACTTTTAAAGTTGAGGTGGTCAGGTATAGAGGTAGTCGGGATGGATGGTTGGCAAACAAAGTGCAGATACTTTGAATCCCACATACACCATCCTGCTGCCCCACATACTCACTGCAGCACCAAATGTGTATTAATCCACAACTTAAAATAGTCCTCAAAAAATGGACCAGCAAAGACCAATGTGAGGCCCTTCTCCATTTTGCTTAATGCAATCATAGCTAGTGAACAAAAACTATTTGGAGGCAGCTCTTTTCAGTTAACAAAGCCACAGAACTAAAGGACAGACCCAAATGAGAATTCTAACTGAAGAACTTCAAATGACCTCCAGTCAGTTAGAAGAAGACAATATGGCAAGAAACAGATTCTAAGCAGAGTTGGGCAGTAGCAGCACTACAAGTAGCGGCATTACAAGTTTAACTACATTTTTCTACCACCACCAGTAGCGTGGTGGTAGCACGAATCAAATAGCTTTTTAGTAGCTTAGCTCTTTTATTGATCAAGTAGTGCGATAGCGTCCACACAAGCTACATTTTCCCAAGCATTTCTGAAGCTCGAGCGGAGCTTTCTGCTGCGGCCTGAAATAAAACTCAGGATCAGTAGATGACGCCATCGGCACACACGGACGGGTATGTGTAGCCGACAGAAGCACTTTCGCATGATGGTGACATCATGTACCAATCCTTGGACTGATTCCTACGCCGTCTCTGCTGCAGCGGCATAGAGGCATAAGTTTACACATTCAGGTGATTCCTGAATGAGCTAACACAACCATCGCCAACCAAGCTAACCATCACAATTCAGTGCAGTCTGCAAGCACCAGCCAGCAACCTGTCAACAGAGGCTCTACAGTGTGTGTGTGTGTGTGTGTGTCTGTGGGAGTGTCAGTACGTAGCCATCGCCCTGCTGTTTATCATGTTAGCTGGTGTTCTGATATTTATACATACCTGATATTATTACCTCAGAGTCATGATTAGATGATGTGATTCCAAATTATTTACCAGCCACCTGGCCAGTGACCCCAATTTATTTATTTCTAACAAAGATAGTGACTGTCTGTCTCTGATGGTAACTCGAATTGCTACGTCATTTGACTTGGAGCAAATGTAGCATGTATAGGTACCAGAAGGTCAAGATGGAATAGTCCATATGTGAAATGTGGGTGATAATAAATATTGTCAAATATAGATATTTAATTGGATAGGCCCACATTTACATGTAGACTGATTTACTTTTATCTATTAGAGATTATCATTCGTTTGGAGTGACAAGAACGGAAAAATGTTATATATAAATTTAAAAAAAGGAAACAAATTCACAAGGCCCTTTGGCAGATGAGGCCCCAAGCAATTGCCTGCCTACCCACTGTGCCTGTTTGAGTAATGTTTGTGAAAAAGTACAGTGACCAGCTGTTTTACAATATATTTGTAAGGCCTTAAAGACCAGATCTATGTCTTTAGTAGGTACCGCTGGACTTGGGGCTGAATGCAGACAGAGAAGGGAAGTCAGAAGGTTTTGAGACTGTTGGTTTTGGACTTTTCGTGGGATTTGTTGAAAATAAAATAGAAATAATAGAAGTGAAAATAGAATAACACCAGTATTATCCTTAAAGGAGCAGAACCACTTGAGATCTCCAGACCTCACACTGAGAGCCACTGTCAGGGGAGTCAATACTGCTCTGTTCATCCCACTACAAAGCTGTCTCACTGTGTGAATGTCAGTGTCATTAAATGTCCAGGCCGGGAGAATGACCACTGGGCAGAGGTCATTGTCTTACTGCTTAGCTTAGCAGGCGACTTTTCTCTCTGATTAATTCCTGTGTGTGTGTGTGTGTGTGTGTGTGTGTGTGTGTGTGTGTGTGTGTGTGTGTGTGTGTGTGTGTGTGTGTGTGGCGTAAAGCAGCAGTAGTAGGATAGGGTTGGTCATCCCCTCCAACAGGCTGCAGCACATTACCGCAAAATTCCTTCATCCTGTCATCATGGCGACAGGGCTGTTGCTATGGTGATAATCGCCCTCATCTCGTCTACAAATGCTGTGATCAAAGTGTCACAGAGCTTGTAGACAAGGCTGTGCTTGCTAGGAAAATGGAGGGGCGGGGAGGGGTCATTGTTTGGATGTATGCATGTAAATTCCATTTAAATTTATAGACACGTGTCTATACACGTAGACACACATCCATTTTCATGCATATTGTAAATTACAGATACAGTTCACTTCAATATTAATAATGACATATGGCTTTTAATGTAAAAAGCTTTTTCAGCAGTAAACCAGTTAATATAGATGAAATGCACTGAACATCAGAAAAATAATAATAGAAACAACAATGGATGAATAAAAATAACAATGTTACATTGAGTGTTAAACATAACCATCAATGACAACGTTTCAAGAATATTTTCAAAATGCATCATGAGGTAATGTATGAGCAGTAAGCAGCACTGGTTGACTTTTATTTAAATCTCAATGTGGTTTCTAAGTCAAGTCGATTTTATTTATATTGTCCAATCACAAAATACAATCTGTACAGCAGACAACACCCTCTATCCTTAGACCCTCAGTTCGGATAAAGAAAACTCCCCCAAAAAACCCTGTAATGGGGGAAGAAAATGGAAGAAACCTTTCAAAGGTAAAGCAAAATTACAGTATGGACAGTCAGGATGACAAAATTATAGATAGATTGTAAACATCTATTGAAGATAGCCTTCTGATTGTGTTTCGCTTCCTTTCCAGGCCGCCAGTTTCTTCTGTTCTTATCTATATGATATGAAAATCCATTTGCATGGACATATACCTTGCACATTTATTCAAGTACTGTACTTAAGTACAATTTGAGGTAGTGCTTCCATTTTCTGCTACTTTATACTTCTACGCCACCACATTTCAAAGGGAAATATTGTAACAGAGTATTTTTACATTGTTGTATTGGTATGATGGACGATGGTACTGCACCTCACGATTTATGTGGGACAAACATTTGTACTGTGTACTGGCCACATTCATCAGGCTAATATTGGGAAAAGGCAAAGTTGATCTTGGTATGGCCCAACAGGTAAGGTAGATCATTTATTGACTAAACAATTTCACATCAAGGTCCATTTATTTAGCTGCTCTGGTGCTTTCAATCATATCACATGATCTTCATCAGCAGATGGAGTTTGCTCAGTTGTTATGGAATTGTAGATGTACATATTTTTGTTTTTTTTCTTAGCACTTCAGGGAGTTGAGTTCAGATAATTTATCAATGTGGGATGCTAGAGTGTCACTTGCTGGTAGTTGGCTGCAATTTGTGTTGTGTTATTCCTAGAGATGCCCCGATCATGTTTTTTGCTGCCGATACCGATCGTTTTTGTTGTTTTATAGCAGCTCAAGTACTGGAATACCTTGAAAATAGCTCCTTTTTTAACAAAGTGCTTAAAAAGTCCTTGAAATTAAAATGCACCCCATAACACTGTCTTATATTTGACCAAAGGTTTGTTCATCAAAACAACACAATTCAAAAGTTAATAATAATAATAGTTTAAAGTTTAGAAACATTTAGGTAAAATCGCTTGAGAACGACAATGTTTTAGTCTGGATTTAAAAACTTCAATGGATAAGGCAGTTGGTTCCAGTGTTGTGCTGCATAATAACTAAAAGTTGCTTCTCCTTGTTAAGATTTTGCCCTGGGCACCACTAGCAGTCCACTCCAACGATTTAAGAGGACTTGCAGGTTTATATTGCTTAAGCATATCAGTTATATATTTAGGGCCAGCTCATGTAATGATTTATGAACAAGTAATAAGACTTTAAAATCAATTCTGTGACTTACTGGCAACCAGTGTAGAGATTTAAGAACTGGGGTGATGTGGGCTGTTCTTTTGGTTTTGGTAAGAACTCTTGCAGCTGAGTTTTGGATTCAGCTGGATTTTGGAAGTTGCAGGTGCCTGATGGTCTTTTTAGGAAGACCTGTCAGAAGTCCATTGCAGTAATCAATTGTGCTGGATATAAAAGCATGAATCAGTTTTTCCAGATCTTGTTTTGTCATGAGCTCCCTGACCCTGGCTGTGTTTTTTAGGTGATAAAATGCCGATTTGGTTATTGTATTTAAATTAAATTGATTAAAATTCATCAAAATACACCATTTTAAGGTTAAAAATTGTGTTGGCTGATTAAAAACTGCCTTCTCTATAGAGATGGGTCGGGAGTTGCTGAGGGTAAGTATCTAGGTTGCCTTGTTTTCATGGCTAAAGGAAAGGTGCCAGACAGAATTGATGCATTCACTATGTTTAGAACATCCGTTTCTATGGAGCTAAAAACTGTTTTTAAAAAGTTAGTGGGCAAACTGTCAAGACAACAAGTGGATGAATTAAGGTGCCGCACTATTTCTGATAAGGTACTCTGTTGATGGGGCTGAACTCTGACATCAGGACTGGTTTCCTTGTAGTTGGTAAGATGATAGTTTGGCTCAGGCTTGAACTGATCTAAGTCTGATACCATCAGTTTTATTTCTTAATTCTTTACACTTCTGCTGAGAGAAATTCAGAAGCTATTTTTGGGGGAGGATTTGTCAGTCTCTCTACTGTAGAAAATAGAATGTGCGTATTATGTATTGTTTTGTTAATGATATTGTCTTGCTTTGCATATTGTAGGAGTGGTACATACCTTTGTAGATATTATGGTGTATTTGAAGTTTGGTTCAGCTTTTCTGCACTCTCGTTTTATTAGCTTTACATTTGGATCATGTCTCCAAGGTGCTTTCTGTTTGTCTTATATTTCACTGATGTAATGTTGTTTATAAAATGCACTATACTAAATTGAAATTTAGCAGAACATCAACAGAGTCGGATGTTTCACTTGAGGTTGTAGATATTGCTTGTCTGAATAGAACAGCAGTGTGGTCACTTAAGTACCTCTTTTACAGCCGCTGTTGAGATTTGAGAATTGGAAGTAACACACAAATCAAAAAATACACAGAAGTATGGAGACCTTTAGTGATGACCAAGCCCAGAGTATGTCCTTCAGAGTGGGTGGGCTCCTTCACATGCTGACATAGTATAAGTAATCATAAGTAACCATAAGTATCAGTGTTTTAAGTTAATTTGCATAACTGTCTTGGGTTATCTACGTGGATGTTGAAGTCGCCAGATATTAATTAAAAAAAAAATCAAAGTCAAATAGAACGTGCAGAGTGCTTTTGGGGGTCTATAAATAATTACAAGTAAAATGTGAGGTGGACATTTAATGATAGCACAGAGGTATTCAAATGATATAAAGTCACCAAATGACTCTTGCTTGCACTGGTATGAGCCTTTCAATAGGGTTGCTATCCCCCCACCTCTTCTGTCCCCCCTGGTGGTGTTAAGAGTATATTATAGTGGCTGATTTAATAAGAACGCTTGCACTACTGGCGTTGTCCAGCCGGATTTCAGTTAAATGCATAAAATCAACGTTATGTGCAGAAATAAGATCATTTACTAAAAAAATATTTGTTTGTTTGTGAGGGATCTGATATTGAGAAGAGCTAGTGTCGCTGTACATGTAGTGGGCGTGACAGGTATGGATTGGTATGTGACATAATGCAAATTATAAAGTATATGTATGTATAAATATCAGAACAACAGCTAACTGTAGCCTGTAACATTAACATGATAAACAGCAGGGCTATGGCTACATACTGACACTCTCCCACAGACACACAAACACACTGTAGAGCCTCTCAGCCTCTCTGAGCCGCTAGAGCAGCTACAACACAGGTACCACACAAATTTTTTCAAAGAGCCATGAATGTGCTTCTAGTGACGGTCAAAGTTCCATGGACACAGAGAGTCTGACAGCAGCTGCTCATGGCTGGTTAGCTCGGACTACCAGCTCCATATGGCTGCTCCTGCTACACTGACAGTGGTCAGTCCGGTTGGTGTCTCCTTACCTCCCGTGTCACACACTACATAGACATGAGGCCACGCCCCCTACAGTGATTGTCATATGCAGTCCTCAGCTCAGAGTTACCAAGTCCACTTATAATATGCGACTTTGGGTTGTCATGGTTTTGGGTTTTTGTCCTGTTATTTCCTGTTTTAGTGTTCTCCTCACCTCATGTGTCTTGTTGTTTTACTTCCTGTCTTTGTTTGCCTTTCCCTCCAGTTTTGATTGTTTGCCCCATCCTAATTAGTTGCACCTGTGTCTCCTTGTCTTCCCTACCTGAGTGTATTTAGTCTGTGTTCTTCCTTTGTCATGAATTGGATTGTCATTGTACCATTGTTCATGTGTCAAGCGTCCAGGAATTTGTTTCCTGTGAGTTCTGTTGGAATTATTCTTTGTCTCCCTTGGACCATGTCTGGATTTTGGACTTTGAACTTTGCCTGCTCCCTGTCGGATTTGTTTAGCCTTGTTGGACTGTTTCGATCACTGCTGGCCTGTAACCTGTGTAAGTTTTTCTTTATCAAGAAAATGTATTGAACAGAACCTGCTCAGACTCAGTGTCTGCGTTTGGGACCAATCCCTGGTTTCACCTGCTACCATGTTTGACACTTATGACAACATGGGTTTCTTTTTTTTTTAAGTCACTTGAAAAAATCACGGGTTGTGGTTTTTTGGGCTTGTTTTAAAAAAAATATGGTTCCTTGTTAGGAAAATCTGACAAGCGACCATTTTTTTTTTTTTTTACATTCATGGTCACTGTTTTCCCCAGTGCATTCATTGACACTGGCTGCTCACAGCCTCACAAATACAGTTTTTTCTGAATGCTTAATCGCTGATCGTGATTCTTGTAGCACAATTTCTAAAACTATTAATACGTATAGCAAAACCACTCACTGAGTTTGCAAAACTAAAAGCACAAACACTGTTTTGCACTCAGTTTGCAATTTTGTAACACACACTTTGCAAAACTGTAGGCACAATTCACTGCACAACACTCTTTTTGCAGAACTTTAAACACAACTCACTTCTTACACTCAATTACCAAATTTCCAACACACTCCTAGCAAAATTATACACATGTATCATTAACACTATTTTGCCAACTGCCTGGCACACTTTCACATGTGAAAACTGTTTTGGATAATTAGTTCACTTTGCAATCAGCCTAAGCACTATAAATAAGCCACAGGTAAGCTGTCTGTGTGGAGTACAATGGAAGGAGCAGGAAGAGTGAGAATCAGAGGAGGCCGAGGGAGAGGACGTGGAGGTGAAGAAGTTGGAGGAAGAGGACGTGGAGGTGAAGAAGCGAGAGGGTTAGAGGAAGTTAGAGTAAGAGGAGCAAGAAGAGGACGAGGAGGGGAAAGAAGAAGGGTAAGAAGAGTAAGAAATAGAATAACTAATGACATCAGAGCTACAATAGTGGACCATGTCATCAACCATGGGATGACCCTGAGGGAAGCTGGCCAATGGGTTCAGCCTAATTTGAGCCGCTACACTGTGGCAAGCATCATTAGGACATTTCGAAATGAGAATCGGTAAGTACTTTGTAACACTGCCATACTCTAATGAGAAACACAACAGTACCATACATGCAAAAATACTGAAATTGTTACTTTACAGAATTGCTAGACGTCCAGATGTTGGGGGCAGAGGAAGAATGTTCACTCCAGAGCAAGAGACCCATATAGTGAACATGGTGATTGCCAATAATGCAATAAAACTGTGCGAAATACAGCAGCGCATAATTGATAATGACACCATCTTTCAAAATATACACAGTGTAAGCATTTCTTCACTAAGTCGTGTACTTGTGCGCACAGAATAAGAATGAAGCAAATTTACAGAGTTCCTTTCGAGAGAAACACAGAACGTGTAAAGCAACTGCGATATGACTATGTGCAGGTAAGCTATAGTGTCATTGGTTCTGAATTTGGAAGTGCATACTGTAGTGCTGTGCATGGGCCTGATGTGTTGCATTTGTTTTGTCTTGTCCAGAGTGATGGAACTAGAAGCAGATGCCATGGGACATGAGCTACTTTTTGTAGATGAGGCCGGTTTTAACCTCAGTAAAACCAGGAGACGTGGCAGGAACATTATTGGACACTGTGCCATCATCAATGTCCCAGGACAACGTGGTGGTAACATAACCATGTGTGCAGCTATAAGCCAAAAATGGTGTTGTTCACCATCATGCAACCATAGGCCCATACAACACTGCACACATTATTGCATTCCTGGACACCTTACATGACATGCTCACTGTTTAGAGACCAGAGCATACCCGATATGTCATCATATGGGACAATGTTAGTTTCCATAGGGCTGCTTTGGTCCGCAACTGGTTTACAGACCACCCATCCTTCATGGCACTCAACCTCCCTCCATACTCTCCATTCTTATCCCATCGAGGAGTTCTTCTCTGCCTGGCGCTGGAAAGTGTACGACTGTCATCCTCATCAACAGGTAGCCCTTTTACAGGCAATGGAGGAGGCATGTGGAGATATTGACAAGGCATCATGTCAGGCCTGGATACGGCATTCAAGGAGATATTTTCCCCGGTGCCTTGGACTGGAGGACATCGCATGCGATGTGGACGAAATTTTGTGGCCGGACCCAGAAAGACGACATGATGTAGGCTGATTGTCTTTTTTTTTCTTTTTTTTGTGAAATTACTATTTTGTGTTCTGACTTTGTCTTGGTTTTGATGAGTGTGAATAAACACCAATACTTCAAGTTTGGACCCTTCTATGTTTACATGACACTATGACAAAAGTATGACCTCAAATTGACATCTGTACACAGAGAAAGCAAAAGACAGATCTGTTTTTGTATTCATACCATCAGTGTGTAGTTGGCACATTGTGTGCTTAGTAGATGATGGCTTGTGTTTACTGTTTGATACGAAAACACCATTTTTACGAAGGTGTGAAGAGTTAATCTAGCTGTGTTCACTTTTGCAAGAGAACTACAATGTTTTGATAATTGGGTGAAAGGTTTTCTTATTTGTGTGTAGAGTTTTGCAAAAATAGCCAATAGTTACAAAAAATGTGCTTAAGCATCAGAAAAAACTGTAATATCAGTGCTATAGTGTAATTCGCCCTCCCACAAATCCCCATGTGGGCCTATCCCGTCCCCTCCTCCCCCTCATTGGAGAAAAATCAATGTCATGTCAATCATGTTGTAGCCTAACCGATCTGGTTTTATTGAGGTTACTGCCTAGTTATGAGCCAGATTTCATAGGTTTATAGTTTTATTTTTAGAGCACACCATTCTTATGAATTTTGACATTGCTCTCAGAAACATGTACCTTTTGTAATTAAACAATACGTTAATACAGTAGTTCACAGGTTGGTTGTTTCTAATTAAATTACACATCTATCATTTTAGAATGAAGGCATTATCCTAGCCATTATCGGTGGTGATTTTATTTAATTTGTACCCAAATAATCTTGACTACTCTGATTAATTCTTTTCTTTTATAGATGATAAAAGAAGTTAATGGAGCACATGATTCTTCTTAGTTTTCCTTTTTAAATTTAAATCAGCATTGTTACAGGCTTTTTATTTTCTGGCCATACAGTAATCTGATGTACTCACGCTTTGTGAGTAATCCAACAATCACATATTCTGTCAACGTAAAGTGTAATATGAATATTAATAAAGTAATAATAATAGGAATGATAGTGATAGGAATAATAATAATAATAGTAACAAGACTAATAATAACAATTGTAGTAGCGGTTGTCGAGCAGGAACACGGGGGCAGAAGGTGGCCAGCAATCACCAATCCAGACTCTGCAGCTCCGGAGGCAGAAATACCTGCTGAAAGCGACAGAACGAGAGAGGAGAGAAACGAGAAAGCACAAAACTACTGGAGAGAGACAATGTCGAGTTAGTAATGCATTGATGGAATAAAAATGCATAAAGATGGAGAGGGAGAGGAGGACAGAGGAGCTCAGTGCATCATGTGAAGTCTCCCGGCAGTCTAGGCCTATAGAAGCATAACTAAGGGATGGTTCAGGACTCACCCAAGCCAGCCGTAACTATAAGCTTTATCAAAGAGGAAAGTCTTAAGCCTACTCTTAAATGTGGAGATGGTATCTGCCTCCTGAACCCAAATTGGGACCTGATTCCACAGGAGAGGAGCTAGATAACTGAAGGCTCTGGCTCCCATTCTACTTTTGGAGACTTTAGGAACCACAAGTAACCCTGCATTCTGGGAGCGTAGTGTTCTAAGTGGCTGGATGTGCTCATCTCGATGAAACAAAACCCCATGGACACAAACCAGATGGAAAGGCTACTGAGCAAAAGCCTCCTGACAACATCCAGGCTCTCTGAGCTCTGGATGGAAGATGTAGTGCAGTCAGGGATAAGTGGAGATGAAGTGCAGTCTGGGTAAGTGGAGTTTTGAGAATTGGTCAGGAGGCAGACAGAGCAGAGATTTGAGCTCCAATAAATTTATATCCTCTGGATTAGGATTATAGAGATTAATCATTCTGGTCTTGCTCTTAAAAAAGCTGCACAAATGTGTTCATTTTCAGCAAGGGTTTCCAAGGGCTGAACACTTGGATTAAAGGGACTTCAATATCGAGAAATGCTGTAAGGTGATGTCATCCGGTGCAGTGGGGTGAAAGTGGGGAAAGAGCCTGATCACACAGGAAACTTCTTGTCAATTCTATCGAACTAAATGCTTTTTACTCAATGTATGTATGAAAAATTATGGACTGAGTAAAGCACATTCAAGTGCGTGAAGCCCTGACCAAAACCTCAACCAAAAATGACTTACCCTAACCTAGCATGTATTGTTTATACTTTTACTTACTCACCACTGGTTTAAGTCACTGCATCTCCTGACAGAACAGCACAGATGAACTGCAGCCTGCATGTAGATTTTTTCACCCTAACAATGTTGAAACAGATAGGGCTGGGTATCGTTTAAAAATTACGACACCAGTACCAATACCAGTACCAATAGAGCACTTCACTCAATGACCATCATGTGAATGGAAGCATTCAGTTGAGTCCACTGCTTGATGCAAAGCTGTGGGCATGTCCTGTATTGGCTACGGGTCCGCCACCGCTAGCCATGCCAAGTTTGGGAAACACCTGGTGCCCGGGCTCTCTGGTGCTACTACTAGAATGGACAGGTGCTGCATCCAAATCCTGTGCAGCAGTGGCATCATCAGCCGCATCGTGGGGAAGGCATACAGGAGGCCGGAGTGCCAGGTTGGGTGAGCTAGCGCATCCACCCCGAATGGAGGGGTGTCGGTCAGAGGGGACACCATACGTTTTCTCTGTTTGCGAATAGGTCAGCCACCGATCGCCTGAACCTCTGTCAAATCTGTGCTGAGAAATGTCCCACTCCTCCTGAGGCAGACCTTCCCTGGACATTAAGGCCGCTCCTATATCCCAGAATGTGATGGGCTCTCAGCGAGCAGAGGTGGCGATCTGCCCAGGTCAGAGCAGACACTGCTGCCCTGTGCAGAGCCGGGGACCTGACTCCCCCCTCTCTGTTGAGGGGGGTGTTGTGGTGTTGTCCGACCTCACCAAAACGTGCTTCCCTCTCTGTAGTGGAGCGAAATGGTGCAACACCTTCTGGATCGTCCTGAGTTCCAACAGGTTGATGTGGCAGGAGGAATCCGGCCATATTCCCCCCACCCTGGTATGGTCGAAAGTCCCGCCCCTGCCAGGGAGGCATCCATGAAGACCTGAACGTAATGGGGGACGCACCCTAGTAGAGACGACTGGGTGAGTCCCAGAACTCCACGTCTCTCAGCTCCTATGCTAGGATGTAACTGGAGCCGTGCAAACCCACGCTGAAGGTTTCTCACATGCGATAGCCCCAGTATCACCACCGGATGTGCTGCTGACATCATCCCAAAGAGCGACATGACACTCAGCAAGGCCGAAGACCTCAAGCGGCGGGCCAGTAGCAGTATCGCCTCCGCACACTCCACTGATAGACGTGCTGTCATGGCATGGGAGTCCAGACACTCTAATGTTAGTTAATGTTATATTTGTGATGTGCTGTATTATTTTGTCAGTCTGTAGCTGTGGCTTTGCGCAATAAGCTAGTCACTGCTGTAACGTGGCCAGGCTGCTTATTAGCTTGCATGGCGTTGTGCATGTTGCTAACGTTACTAGTTAACAGGACTATTTGTGTTCAACGATCTAACATTAGTTAATGTTACATTTGTGATGCGCTGTATTATTTTATCAGCCTCCATCTTAACGTTAGTTAATGTTAGTCTGGGTTCCATCCACCTGTTTTTATGCGCATTTTCAATTTTAATAATAGTGGCTGTGACGTGTCAAATCTGTGTGGAGTGATGAGGAGACTGTAACCTTCCTCACATTAATACATGAAACAAACAGAAATGTCACATTTCTTGTTCGTTTTCTTGTTTATTGTTTTTTCACCGTTTGAGGTTTGATTGGCACTCATTCAATTACTGTACGTCATCTTGTTGCACCCTCTTATTCTGGAGAATTGGCGCCACCTACTGCTTATCTCAAAGAACCAACTCCTAATAATCACATTATGGTAGTGGACGGAAACAAAGCATTACTTCACATTTTCTGTGCAGTGCTGGGCGAACATGCCTGCTCGGAGCAGAATTTTGTGTAGACTCAAAGTATAGTGTGTGTATATATATAGTATATTGTGTATGGAGGGGAAACATCTCTCAGACTCTCCTGAGCATCAGGAGATGAGATTTTCTTTTTCTTGTGAAGAAAGTTAATGAAATGGTTTTGCTAATTTTTTAGGATCATCTCCAACTCCAAGACTCCTGATGAATAAACACATGCATCCATAAATGCATACACACATAAAGGAAGAAATATGCTTACACAGTGCAGTTATATGTGTGCAAATGTTGGCTTGGTGTGTTGGACTGCTGTGTGTGTCGTGCTTGGCGAGACAGACTGACAAATTAGTCTTCAATGAAGCAAAGTAATGAGAAATTTGAAGCTCTGCCATAATTCTGCATCAGCTTTAGTTTTTCAAATTACCAGCACATCTGTCTGCTCTGCAAAGTAATGTTCTGCTGGATCTGAAAACACAACAGCAAAATGAACATTTCACACACTATTACTGCAGCAATAGCTCACTGATATCATATCTGGCTGAGAAAAAAGAGAAACTTTTGAGGTTACTAAGGTAAGGCATCATTTCGGTTCACACTCAGCAAGAGAAAAAGCTGAGCCTGCCGTTCTGGCTATTGCCCTGCAAGAGCTGCGTATTGTTTTGGAAATGAGATGCAAATGTGTGTCATTGGCAGAGGAGCACAGATGAAAATGGATCTCTTTTCCCCCTGGGGCAAGAGAGGAAAAGAGCAAATAATATTGTAATAATTTGTAATGTTATAATTTATCACAAATATCACTTTTAATGAGTCAAAAAATTTACTAAAATCATAATGACATTTCTCTGCTTCTAGAGATAGATCTGAGGTTTGTTTGGCTTAGCTTGGCAAAAAGACTGGAAGCAAGGGGAAACTACTAGCCTTGTATACCTTTATAACATTTTCAAATATGTCTTACATGTTATAGCTTGTTAGTTAGGATAGGTTTTGTTGTGAGGTAGATGGTGTTCAGACCTGGCAAACCTACTATGACAACAAGACTTACACACTGCATGCAGTACCAACTGTACCCAGTGATTGTTGTCCAAGAAATAGCCCCAGAGCTGACGGTACCTAAAATTACAATGTGTCTGTCACTGATCCTCTTATCTGACTCTGGATAGTGTTGAATTCATTTCCCTTCACTTCATTGAACCTGTAATCATTTGACCATCACCCTGAAGATAGTCAGGGACATTAATCATGTGGTATAATGAGAGTCCTACTCCCCCCTCAACTGGCTCTCAGGCTAACGGCCCTCTTCACACTAATGACTCCCCCCTCCCCCACCTGTAACCTCCACTGTGTGCCTGACTGCTGACCAGGTGAGAGGACAGCTGATGAAACTCCACTCAAACAAGGCTGCAGGCCCCGATGGCGTTAGCCCCGGGGTGCTAAAAGCCTGTGCCCCCCAGCTATGTGGAGTCCTTCAACATGTCTTCAACCTGAGCCTGAGTCTTCAAAGGGTCCCTGTTCTGTGGAAGATATTTTGCCTCGTTCCTGTCCCAGTGGCTCCAAGGACTACAGACCGGTGGCACTGACTTCCCACATAATCAAGACCCTGGAGAGACTAGTGCGGGAACAGCTGTGGCCCATGGTCAGACCCCTCCTGGACCCCTTTCAATTCGCCTACTAGCCCCGACTGGGAGTTGAGGACGCCATCATCTTCCTGCTGAACCGCATTCACACCCGCATTCTCTCCCTTCCTCTTCACCATGGACTTCAGCTACCACACAGAGTCCTGCCACCTTCAGAAGTTTTCTGATGACTCTGCTGTGGTGGGAAGTATCAGCGGTGGTGATGAGTCTGAGTACAGGGGTGTGGTGGGGAACTTTGTCTCATGGTGTGAGCAGAACCATCTGCAGCTCAATGCGACAAAGTCTAAGGAGCAGGTGGTAGATCTACGAAGGGCCAAGGCACCAGTGACCCCGGTTTCCATCCAGGGGGTCAGTGTGGACATGGTAGAGGATTACAAGTACCTGGGAGTACACATGGACAATAAACTGGGACTGGGCTAAGAACACTCAAGCTGTTTACAGAAAGGACCAGAGCCACCTCTATTTTCTGAGGAGGCTGAGGTCCTTCAACATCTGCCGGGCAATGCTGAGGATGTTTTATGAGTCTGTGGTGGCCAGTGCTGTCCTGTATACTGTTGCATGCTGGGGCAGCAGGTTGAGGGTAGAGGACGCTAACAGACTCAACAAACTGATCCGTAAGGCCAGTGACGTTGTGGGGGTGGAGCTGGACTCTCTGGCGGTGGTGTCAGAGAGGAGGATGCTGGCCAAACTACACGCCAAACTACACAGTGTCTCCCACCCGCTCCATGACGTGCTGGTCAAACAAAGGAGTACCTTCAGAAGACTCATCCCCCCACAATGCACCACAGAGCGCCACAGGAAGTCACTCCTGCTTGTGGCCATCAAACTCTTTAACTCCTCCCTCTAAGGGTCAGTCTGTATGTTGCAGTTCGCTGGAGTCAGGTTTCACAGCTGGGCTGTTCCACCTCTTCGTCCGCCTGTGAACAAGCAAATAAAACACATTGATTTAGGATCCAGTAGTAGCAGTATGTTTGGTGATTGCAAAGCGAATTGTAACAATAAATGGAAATCAGTCCGAGTCGTGCACAAACCTCCCTCTGCCTGTTCTCCTTCTCCCAGGGAGAGTTCCTCGGGGGCTTGCGCACATATTATTTGTTCTGGGAGGGTAACAGCACGCAGGAAGTGGGTAGAGGGGAGTTTGGTTGTACTATTTATTCATGTAGGATTTTATATTTTACATTTTATTTATATTTGGTGTGTAAACATTTAGAAAGATTGTATATATTTTTGGTAATGGTTTTATGTAAATGGTATGTGCCAGCCAATTATTTGAGCAGACACCGTATATAAGGGAGTCAGTCTGTGTGTAAGTGATCCTGGAAGGTGTTGTGCTGTGTTTTGTTGTGCACGGTATTACATAAAATATAATGCTTCATGCTGAATGTCATCCTGGACTAGTGCTTCTTCTCATTCGCCTCTTTTGACCGCTCGGGCAAACTAACCGACCTCTATTAATGTCAGTAATTACCTTGGCTGACAGTTAAGCCACCCTACTAGTGTGTTAATGCTGAAGTGTCATGATCATGACTGTCATCAACAAAACACATTGTCCAATGGCTGCTTTGCTTTCTGACCTATTAAGGCTACTGTGGGAGCAGAAATGAGTTGAAGGATGGATTCTCTCCTGTATAATTGTTGGATTTCTCCTCAACCCATTTTGTTCTCTGTCTTCTTTTGATTATCAGCTCTCCTCATCGGACAGCTGTTACATACCGTATATGGTATGTAATTGGCTAATTTTGGAACAAAGAAGAGGAAGCGTCAAGGGTCACCAGTGTATCAGAAAGAAGAAAGAGACTATTTTTTGCTGCAAATGAACTGCACAACTTCCCAAGTGTACAATTTTGTGTTATTAATAAAAGGACTCAGTGAATGACAGTCTCAGTTTACAAGGGATAGTGAAGGGATAGTTTCTGCTAACCCTCAGGATGACTAACTTACCAGTCACTGCACTCCCACCTCCACTTTATCAGTCTCCTGGAAACTGCAGGGCACTGGTGCTACCATCTGCTTCCCTTCCATGAACAGGATCCCCTGCTTCTTCCTCTTCTCTCCCACTTCCTTTATCCTCTACATCTGTCTCTGTCTGAAAGTTGGCTAAATGTTTAAGATTTTTCTTTACAGTAAGGAGAAAAAAGACCTGTGCCAGTTCCAGCGCTGCTCTGATGGACCTTACGTAAGACTGCAACTGATGAGATTGCCACAGACACATGGTATTATCACAGCATTTATGTGTTTAGAGCCAGTCTCCAAGGGACGAACATCATTGCTGCCCTTCATGATTTCACCAGGAAGAGAGGGAATGCAGAACACAGTGATCAGGCAGTAGCACTCTGTTTGGAGAAGAACGTGGTGAATGCTGTATAAACTCAGTAAGTGAACCATATTAATTGCTCAACCAGCAGATGTTTCAAAGACGTGGCATGCTCTCTATAGTCCCCTTTGTCAAGCTCCTTGGGCTAAATGCAATATGTTAACCTACATTTCAGTTCTTTTTCTGGCGTCTGCTGTGTTCTCATGAAATGTATGCAGATGTGAATCAGATACCAACACAGGCTCCTGAAGACTGTCCTACAAGAAAAACGACAGCATAAGTCAGGAAAGTCAGGAAGTTCCTGTTCGCATCCCATTTTCTACCAGCAGTCAACGTCGGTTGCCTTTAACAATGACCACAACTGTTCCCTAACCTTAAAAGAGTACTCCACTGATTTAGTATTGCACTTTATAATATTGTTGGACTCACGACTGGCAGTTTAAAAAAAAAAAAAAAAAAAAAAAGGAACACAATTGATGCCGCAGAACCAGAGATGTTGTCTTTTTGATTCCACACATTCTTCTTCCTGGTCAAATCCTGGCACCTTCATCACCCACAATGCAAATCAACTGCCAACAGTTTGGAGATTTGAGTTATGCTAGTAGCGGCTAATGTAGCCTGGAGCCTGCAGCAGAGACGAGCAGCGGGCTGCAGAGGCCTGGCAGCCTCACTTCTTTCTAACTCCACACCAACACATTTGTTTCATTTTCTAACCTGTAGTCTTCAGATCCAACCGACGCTGACTCAAGTGACATCACTTGAGGACATTTATCAGACTTCACACAGCTCCGTCTGGAGACACAAAAGGCTTTATACTACTTTTTCACACATGCAGTCATCATTTTTGTTAGGCCTTTTTTGTAGTTTTGGAAGGCCCTGACAAATGATGTCCAACCAGCAGGGGCATCAAATCAGAAAACGCTCATATGTGTAATTGCAGAAGGCAATAACAACTGACACATTTTGTTGTTTAGTTTGGACGTGTTAGGCTTTTGACGGCTGAGTTATTAACTACTGGTAGATCACTGGGCAGACTGGTCCCCAGAGAAAGATTCCTAATCATTTCAGTGACCCCCCTGACCTTTTGTCATGCACCATCAGGCTAAAATTTCCTCTTAAAAAATACCAAAGTACATTTGCACCACTCGCGACACGAACTTTACATTATAAGGCTGGTAAGCCTGCGGCCTCTGCAGATACAGACACCGCCACACACTTCTAGTGGGCCATAAGTGATGATTGAGAGGGACTGTTTTTGTATGAGTCTATCCATTGTTTTTTAGGGAAATCCTACTTATTCTGCCTCTAACATTTGATGAATAAATACATGAACAGGAAACCATAAGAAAGTAAATCTTCCATGAGCGTTATCCAACAAGAAAAAATTCACATTGGAGCTTTGCACCTCAGATGGTGTTGAACGTGCATGCTGACATTCATGCAGAATACTGGAGTCTGTCATTTGGGTTTGCCTTTCTATTAACCAAGATCTTTCCCTTACCTTAACTATAACATGCACAAATACTGTAGAGAGCAAGGATTTCAAAAACATTGGCAATGGATGAAAAGAGTAATTGAACATAATCAGGTTTTTCATTCATCCAGTATTTAAGTTGTCACTTCTGCAGCCTCTAGAGGGCGCTAACAGCTTTTTTTCTCATTCAATTGAGCCTGAAAAATGTTCTGTATGGACAAAAGGTAAGTCAAAAATTACATTACATTACATATATATATATTCAGGTGTCCTCACAACTTTTATTTGTCTGTGTTAAGGAAGGACTCGGGGGAAAAATGAAACTAACTGCATTATTTTAGTGTTATTAAAGACAGGCTGACCTGAGCCCCTGCAGCTGCCTTAAGTGAAGATTCAATTTGCAAAAAACCCATTACTGAATGATTAAATTAAACAGAAAATCTAATTTCATGGCAGTTTGGGCAACAATGATTACATTTCTATTTAAAAAAGAGGTCAACACCAGCCACATACAGACAAACTAGGAGGCTTTATCTGTTTTACCCTAATGTAGATAAATCCCTCTTGTTCGGCATATTCATTCAGAGCTCGTCCATTTCCTCTGACGGAGAGTGGCGTGGCAGAGAGCAGATAAGAGACTGAAAGCTCCACTGGAAGGCAGCATCCCAGATCAGGCTGCTGCTGCTGCTTTAGAGGGTGAGCTGCATATTGGACTGGATGTACTGTAAGGGCAAGTGTAGATGGGAAATAGTTGAATCAAATGCCATTAGTGTTCTGATCTGATCTTGGAAATTATGATTGAGGTGAAGCTAAAATGTGATCCTTTATAAAACTGATGAAATCTTTTACTAATCACATTAAGTCTCAATTGTTTCTCTCTGAATGTGAGTAACAGATCCCAACGTTTGGTGCTCATACTGCATCACAGGATATATGCTGAAAAGATCTGAAAAATGATGCCTGTTGAAGCACTGGGAGAAAGTGAGAGAAAGGACAAGGAGGAGGGATGAAAGAGGCGACAGAGGGAGGTGGTGGGAGGTCTGCGTGTGTGTGTGTGTGTGTGGGGGGCTGCTATACTGCCCAATGCAGGCAGCACCACACACCAACACCATCTGTCACCATTCACATTTGGAGTCAGCTGCCTGGATTGGACTGCTGGGTACTGACGGGTACTGGCTATTACAGGCGGGTACTGGTGGGGGGTTGGGACACCTCCCGCTGCCTGTGTCTGTACAGAGCGTACGGGGTCTGTCTGTCTCTCCAGCCGAAGCGCAGGTGGAGGGTTCGGGTGCAGAGGAGGCAGAGGCAGAGAGAAACACGCTGATGCGGCGGCACATGGCTGCCAGGACCGCCTGCATGCTCGGACTGCGGGAGACAGGAGAGGCTGGAGGCTGGAGGCTGCCGCAACCCCCGACACGGATCAGCCTGACAAACAAGCCCTGAAGACTCCGGGGACCATATAGACTTCAGCCTGCTGATCACATTGCTCTCGGTAAGCCCGATTGTGGCCCCACCTGTCATTACCTGCAGTGTTTTAGTAGGCTAACTGTTCTGCGGCTCCCTGTTCTTACTTACCTTCGCGTTTTGTTCTAGAAGGCCAGATAAGCCACCGGAACAAAGGAGGTGCTGACCGTCCAGCAGTTTGTAGGAGCATGAAATGACTTCATGTTAGAAATGGCCGGGGCCTATGTGGGAAGCTTAGCCTACTCAAGGTGACATTCATTAGTCAAAGTTTTCCCCTCAGCTGTTAAACGTAACAGCCTTAGCTGTTTTCAATTTGTTAATAATTTATTTGAAAGTTTCATCTGAGCAAACTTTTTCTTTCCGGATTAAGCTCCCCAGTCTTTAGTCCAAATATGTGAACCATAACCCAAGCCTTTTAGGCGACTGGTTGAATAGAACAGTAAGACCACCACACTGACGAGTATTCATGCGGTTCTTGCTTTTCCCTCATATAGACGCAACACAGTAGATGAGACTGCACTTGTGAAACGTAAACTATGGTCATTAGGCTTTAATAAAGCAGGGTGAGCATAATGTCTTCAAAATAAAAGTATAGGCTATTCGGACACCTCGGCATATTGCCATACCATTCTTATTATTCTACGGCAAGGCTTGATTCGTTTTCTTAACTTGTTTGAAATTGATTTAAACATTTTGTTCTGTCTTTCTTTTGTATAATGAGGAGTAGGCTAGGCTATATATAATTTTGCCTGTGCACTGCGGCAGACATTGGTGTTGTTTAAACTTAAACATTGAATTTTCTGAAACACTATTGCTTATTTCCACTATAATGGCCGTACAGTGTGCCTGAGGAATTTTATCCCTGCCGAGCCACCGTAGCGATGGGAGATAACGTGTCCAAGCGGCTGAAGCTGATCTCGGCTACAGAGGCAGAGATGGAGGAGCGCTCTTTTCCAAACCCGTACCCCGACTGGGACCAAGGAGTCCTCACCTCCAGCTCCGGAGCAGACGTAGATTACAATGAGCCGTTTGATGCAGAAGGAAAGGTGAGATGTTTTGCTTTTGCAGCATTTTTCTCATCTGCTGACGTGCTAATAGAAACTACGTTAGTTAGCTTTGCACAGACTTGCACTTCTGTCGTAGTTGCTTGTCACTATTTGTTGTATACTTATCTGCAATGATTGGTTTGAGTGTATCTATGATTCTAGGGAAATGGTGGCAAGTGGGTAAACTGCCTTAAAGCCTTATTGAATATAGCAAACGTTCATGCTAAATGGAGACATTGGCTCGACAATTCTTGAGTCTCACCAACTCATTAAACTGTAACGTTAGCTAACCTAGTTGAAGTTGTTGAACGTTACTGCGTATCATAGTAGGGGGTCTCTCTTCACTCAAGTACAACAGGACTCAGTGGCATTTGGTAGCGCTTAAAGCACCAAATGTTACATTTGAAGTGTCACTGTTGAGTAGGCTACCATTTTGCAAACTTAAAATGAACTAAATGGGAAAACATGTGCCGTAAGCACGGAGGTGGCATCGCGCGCCCCGTCATCAGACACCTGCGCTCGTGGTGATTTTGAAATGACAGCAGCGCCGAGAGCGGGAAGTGGCTGATGGTATGCCTCTGGTGCTTCAGCGGCATATGCCGATCCTAGAGCGGTATGCTGCTCTGCTCCACCGGCACACACCGTCTCCTACCGGCAGGTGCCGCTCAACAGTGATAAGCCACTGTCACACCAGTACCGCCCCTGATGCATATGCAAATGTAATGCCAATGAGAGAGGTTTTCGACAAGCACAGCCATAAATGGATATTTTTTTCTTTCTTTATTGACAATGTTAGCACAATATAGCGCTGTATACGTTTCTGCCGTCGTTCTGTTGTTGTGATATGTGCGATATGCTTTTGAAATGACAGTAAAGTAATATCATCTTTACTGATATACTCAAAAGCTCATATTGGAGCTTGCCCAAGCTAACATGGCTATTGTTAGCCTAGCCACCGTAGCCAGTCTGACTGATCGAAAACAGTTCAGAGCCGACCAACCAAATAATAAGGCTGAAATACTACTTGTTTTTGCTATGTTTAATTTTTTAGTGGAACGCAATCACACATTACATCATACAATGCTCCAAGTCACGAATCATTTACCAGTCATACATATTATTTATTATTCACCATAAATACTTTAACAGAACTACTTCATCTTTGTAAGCAGAAACGCTCTCATTGGCATCCAATTGCATATGCATCAGGGGCGGTACTGGTGTGACAGTGGCTTATCACTGTTGAGCGGCACCTGCCGGTAGGAGACGGTGTGTGCCGGTGGAGCAGAGCAGCATACCGCTCTAGGATCGGCATATGCCGCACAGGAATCATTTCTACTGGCAGAATGCCTTTATATTATTTATTCCTTATTTGCATCTGTAGTTGTTATTCTGATTGTGAATTCATTATTGAATAACCCAGAATACGACTATGGTGTCTTTTGAACATTGGAAATTATTTATTAGGCTAAATGTTTCAGGGAAAATTGAAATGCTGTAAGTCATATCAAACCCGATGCTCAGGAATGATCAGCCTCACATGTGACTGAATAGAAATGACAATAAATGATGTAAAAAGTGTTTCTTGCTGATAGCCACTCTCCTACTCTCTCTGACTTTAATTGTATCCACAATAAAAGTTAATGTGGATAATAAATAACAGATCACGAAAAGAAAAATCTTTCTAATAAATGAAGAATGTTGTTTGTGGTCCTTTTGTTGTTCAGACCTACAGTTAACAGATTTCTAACTAGATGGTGAATCAGAAAACAAATTAAATATAAAACTTGGGAGTGATACACTTGAGTTTAATCTGTTTTTTGCCTTCACTCCGGTATGAAACCCCAGTGATGTTGTGATGTATCAGATCAGTCCGATCAGCTGTAGCGTTCAATCAATAACTGATATCCAATAAGGGGGCATGTCGGCCAGTAAAAGACTTCCGTGAGGGCTGCTTTCGTGTATCCTCGCTCATGGCTCCTCAGAGATCTGTTTTCACTCCTCGGTCTTTCGTTTTATAATGGACATTTGTGTTGTGATATTTAAACCATCCGTCAACAGGGAAATATAAGCCTCTTCTCAATGAGACCAGTCACTTGAGAGAGCTCCAGCCAGCTCACAGCAGGGTCTGTGAGCTCGCCTGGCTGACTGACTAGCTAGAGACCCCTGCAGGCCGCTAGCTTGCTGTCGCACCAGGTTGTGAAGCTTCTCTCAGCTGCTTTTGTGCTATGGGACCAAAAACGAGAGCTGCCGCGGCTGAGTCGCTCTCCTCCTGGGCCTGCCTAGTTCATAGTGCTGGTTAGCATCATAGCTAGGCTAGTGTTTAGCAGATGCCTGGAATGGTATGGCCAATCAGAGGCAAAGTACGGGTTGGGTCTTGCCACAAGGCATACTGGTTGGCACGCCCACCTAGTCAGTTTAGTCTCTCCCCTTTGGGACGGCCTGCAAGATGGCGGACCGGAACGACTTCCGGTTCAAGCGAGGAGTGAAGAAATATCTAATAAGAGACTTGGGACTCAGTAGCGCTGAGATCATGTGGAAATTCGTACACTCCGTTGCCAGTTTATTTGGTCCACCTAGCTAAAAGTAATGTAGTTTAATACAACAGCGCTGCAATGAATCCTACTTTCATGCATGTTCTATTATTCAGTTTTTGTTGAAACCATTTTAGAGAGGTGATGATTTAATTTTATGCTCATTTTGGAGGCTGTAGTTTGTGTTGCTTCTGAAATGTATTGCATTTTACTGGGAGATGTTTCTAATATTTAATCTACCCTCACTGATGTAAATGGTGTGGACAAAATATTAAGAACACAAATTCTCCTCAGCTTCACTGTAAATCACCATAAGATTTTAAGCAATAACCCACATGACGGGTGGCAGCGAGGGGCCACCAGGCGTTCAGAGCTCCACTCTCAGATATGGCTGCAGGAATGGGTCCCACTGAGTTCTGCCTGCCCGCCGAGAATTGCATGCACCTTGTGGGAGCGTGCACAGCTAAATCGAAAACTACCATGATTTTTAAGGCAAAGTAATCGTAGAAAGGGTTTCAGTCGTAGTCATCTGGACACTGTTTTCAGAATCAAGACGTTTCGATGACTACGACTGAAACCCTTTCTACGATAGAACACTCCTGGACGAATGAGGGACTACACCGCCTTAAGGCAACGTAATGTTTAAAAATGATATAATCTTCTGGGTTCATCAATGATGATAAATGATCTTAAGTCTATAGTTTTTGAACGTTTAGTGTCATCAATAGAAGTAGCATTTCCTTGATACCACAGATCTGAAAGGTTTCCTTGATTAATCTCCCAATATTTCAAAGGGTGAACTCTTTGGTGTTCTTAATCCATGTTTATAAGCATAGCATATAGCAAATTCAAACTTGATTCCTTTCACAGCTTATTTGACGTCCTTACTGAGTGTTAAGGGGTTAATGCATTATTCGCCAGGACAGATTTTGTAGCTGCCCAGAATGGCATCCCATTTTTGTATGAAATTCACACTGTCGAGCCAAAACAGACCAAAATAAGTGGTGATAAAACCATTTGATTCATAGATCTCTAGAAATATAGTTAGTGTGGATGCATTATTTGTCAGAGATGTATTTTATTAGCTGCCAAGACTTGCATCCCTTCCTTTCCCAGACCAGGTGAGTGTTACATGTTTGAAATTCACAATATCGATCCAAAACAGCCCAAAATATAACACGGGTGACAAAAAACATTGATGACTAAACTTTCTAAACTATAGACTTCCGAACATTTACCTTCATTGATGAACCCCACAAGGAAGATTAAATGTTTTTTAAAGAGTACTTTGCCTTAAAAATCTTTACAACGTCAGGTAGTTTTCCCTTTAGCTGTGCGTGCTCCTGCGAGGTGCATGCAATTCTCGGCAGGCAGGCCGAGCACTTTATAAATGCTGTGAAACAGGATTTTAACAAATCTGGAAAGTTAGCACGGCAGACGCTATTTTAATCAACTGTTGCAACGATTGTGAGTTACTAACATAGCAAACAGTTGTGATAAGCATGAGTGATGTGATGGTTATCAGAGTTATATTGAAAGGAGAAAATGATGGTTCATTGTTTATTAACTTTCCAGCAATGTATTTCACAAACTAGTTAGCAACTTACTGCGAACACACCGCTTTGACTTTACCACGTCTGCTCAGCTGTGCACACAGCACTCTACTACTGTGCTGCGCTGTGCTGAGAGTATTATAGCCATAGCAACGGCCAACATTTCCCAGCATGCACTGCCTAGTGCTGAAAGCAGTTTAAGTTAGCTGTTTTATGTTCCAAAATGCAAATGTTACTTTTTGTTAGTGTTTGTAATGTGTCTGTCCAGAACGTGGTGGTTTATATGGGTAGTTGTCATTTTTGTGCTGGTTTTTAGTTTTAACCATTAGTGACGTGGCTGTTACATTTCATGACACTAGCTGTATTTCTCTGAAATGATGAGAGAGACAGGAATATGTCATTCTCCAGAAGGCACAGTGCTGTTGCAGGGAGGATGGTTGATTGGAGAGAACTGAAAATGGCAGAAATGGAGTCAGAGGAGGAATCGGAGTGTGAAATTGGAGACAAGCATATGAGAGGTTTTGAAAATAAAAAGAAAATGAAGATGAGCAGTTCAAGTGAATGCAGTCAGACAATGAATAAAAAAGAGAAGTATCTTGTCGGGATGGTGGCTGTGACACAAACAGACATTTTCAAGGATCCACATGAGGTCGCAAAGTTTGTAGGAGGAAGGCTTGGAGATGTAAGGTCGGTCAGGATAAGAAGTGGGATGGTTATCATTGAGTGTATCAAAGCGTCAGAGAGATAAAGCCCTGAAGATTAGTGCATTTAGAGATCATAGCAGTGTGAACTGCTTCCCACTTGGAGCAGAAATAAATGTGCTACTGACAGTAGAGGCCGAGTCATTTCGGGAGGTTAAAGATGTGTGTGAGGCAAGAAGGGTGACAAGATTCAGAAAAGAGGAGAAGGAGGAGAGTAACTGGTGTGTTTGACGTTTGAGGGGGAGTTGCCGGAAAGAGTGTATCTAGATTATGTATGTTACAGGGTGAGGCCATATGAGAGCTCCTCTCAGATGTTTCTGCTGTCAGGAATATGGACATGTTGCTGCAGTATGTAGAGGAAGCAGAAGATGTGGGAGATGTGGGAAGGACAACTGTAATGTGGAGGAGTGCAAAATGGAGAAAGAGCAAGCAAAGTGCCTGCACTGCGAAGGAAATCACCATACGGGATCAGCACAGTGCCCAAAAAGAATTAAGTAAAAATGAATAAGATCAGAACAGAAAAGGGATCGTCATACATTGAAGCTGCGAAGAGTATGGAGAGAAACGGTGAAATGGTGGCACTGCAAAAGGAAAAGGAGCAGAAAGGGAATGAAGATGATCAGAGTATCAGTATGGACAAGAAACGATTTCTGGCATTTATTGCCATGGTTATAAATTGTGCAGCTGAAATAAAGGGGAAGTTGGAAAGGATTAATATGGTGCTAAACGCTGCAAGAAGGTTCTTGAATGTTGTGGACATATCTGGAGAGGATCTAGATGTTACATTGAGGGAAGGAGTTGCACCAACTCAGACAATTGGGTCTGGGTTATAGAATGGACTATGTCATGGGATCACTTTGGGTGGACACTGTAAATAGTTTACAATGTGAAGCTGTTACAATCCAGTAGGTGGTGGTAATTATGGATAACAAGTAATAACAATTATGGATGTCATCCGCCATAAAACTCAACAGAAGAAGAAGATGATATTATGAGAGTTCTTGAGAGCTGTTTCTTCTCTGTTACACTGCTGGCCACTGTAGTGATAGCGCACCCTGCTGGATAAACTTTGTAGTGACACCAATATATTAAAACAGGCCTTTCTTTCTGCCTAATATACTGAAAAGAAAACAGTTTTATATTGGCGCATATCGGAGAACACATACGCTGATACTGATATATATCTGTGATGGGCCGATAAAAAATCGGTCAGGCTCTACTTAATTATCCACCTTATTTTAGTGTTTACTTGCCGATTTATGATTAGTGGCTGATCAATAGGAACACCCTTAATAGATATATTGTATATAGATTATAGAATGGACAACAACCAATATAAATATCAGAATCAGAAATACTTTATTGATCCCAGAGGGGAAACTCTTTCGTTACAGCTGCTCACTATCACATCAGTGCACACAAGAATAGAAGTACTAAGCAAATCAAAATATAATACACTATAATACAGCTAAGATAAATGAAATACAAACGGTATAATACAATGTAATAATATAAGTAATAAGTAATAGTGCAATAATGAGTACTGCCAAGTTAAGTGCAGCAGATTAACCAGATTAGAGGTGGACATTGCACAGTGGTAATAAGTATGAATAAATATCAATAAATGGGGAATATTAAACTGAAAACAGAGTATATTGCACAGGAGTATTAAACAGAGAATATTGCACAATATTTCAAGTATTGCAGTGATGTTAGAGGGAGGAGTTAAAGAGTTTGATGGCCACAGGCAGGAATGACTTCCTGTGGCGCTCTGTGGTGCTTTTTGGGGGGATGAGTCTTCCGCTGAAGCACGTCATGGAGTGGGTGGGAGACACTGTCCAAGATGGATGGTAGTTTGGCCAGCATCCTCCTCTCTGACATCACCGACAGAGAGTCCAGCTCCACCCCCACAATGTCACTGGCCTTACGGATCAGTTTGTTGAGCCTGTTAGTGTCCGCTACTCTCAACCTGCTGCCCCAGCATGCAACAGCATACAGGATAGCACTGGCCACCACAGACTCATAAAACATCCTCAACATTGTCTGGCAGATGTTGAACTTGGACTTTGTCGCATTGAGCTGTAGATGGTTCTGCTCGCACCATGAGACAAAGTTCCCCACCACAGCCCTGTACTCAGACTCATCACCACTGCTGATTCATCCCACCACAACAGAGTCATCAGAAAACCTCTGAAAGTGGCAGGACTCTATGTGGTAGCTGAAGTCTGTGGTCTGTGGTGTAGATGAGAGAGAGAGAGAGAGAGAGAGAGAGAGAGAGAGAGAGAGAGAGAGAGAGAGAGAGAGAGAGAGAGAGAGAGAGAGAGAGAGAGAGAGAGAGAGAGAGAGAGAGAGAGAGAGAGAGAGAGAGAGAGAGAGAGAGAGAGAGAGAGAGAGAGAGAGAGAGAGAGAGAGAGAGAGAGAGAGAGAGAGAGAAAAAAAAAAAAAAAAAAAGGACAGGACAGGACAGTCCCCTGAGGGGGCCCCAGTGTTGCTCACTGACACACAGTGCTGCAGACGAACATGCTGTGGTCTGCCAGTCAGGTAATCAACAATCCAGGACACGAGGGGGGTATCCACCTGCATCGCTACCTGCATCGCTGCCAGCTTCTCACCCAGTAGTGCTGGCCGGATGGTGTTGAAAGCACTGGAGAAGTCAAAAAACATGATCCTCAACGTGCTTGCCGGCTTGTCCAGGTGGGTGTAGATGTGGTTCAGCAGAAAGATGATGGCGTCCTCAACTCCTCAACTGGGAGGCAAACTGAAGGGGGTCCAGGAGGGGTCTGACCATGGGCCACAGCTGTTCCAGCACCAGTCTCTCCAGGGTCTTCATTAAGATGGAGGTCAGTGCCACCGGTCTGTAGTCCTTGGAGCCACTGGGACGCGGCATCTTTGGCACAGGAACGAGACAAGATGTCTTCCACAGAACAGGGACCCTTTGAAGGCTCAGGCTCAGGTTGAAGACATGTTGAAGGACTCCACATAGCTGGGGGACACAGGCTTTTAGCACCCTGGGGCAAACGCCTGCAACCTTGTTTAAGTGGAGTTTCATCAGCTGTCCTCTCACCTGGTCAGCAGTCAGGCACACAGCAGAGGCTACAGGTGGGGGAGGGGGGAGTAGGACTCTGGAGAGGGCCGTTAGCCTGAGAGCCAGTTGAGGGGGGAGTAGGACTCTCCCAGGAATATGGAGGAGGGGGGAGCAGTGGACTTAGAGGAGTCTGAGGGCAGAAGGCAGCTGAGTTAGAGGGGGGATGAGTATTAGCCGGTGTGTCGAATCTGTTAAAGAACAGATTAAGTTTGTTGGCCCTGTCCAAGCTGCCTTCAACTCCTCTGCTGCCAGTCGGTCTGAAGCCAGTGATGCTCTTCATGCCGCTCCAGACCTCTCATGTTGTTCTGCTGGAGTTTCCACTCCAGCTTCCTCCTGTACTTCTCCTTGGCCTCCCTGATCTTCACCTTTAGGTCAGCCTGGATTGCCCTCCCCTCCTCCCTATTACCATCGGTAAAGGCCCTCCTCTTGGTATTCAGGATGTCTTTGATGTCTTTTGTTACCCACGGTTTGTTAGCTGTTGATAGAAATGTAATGATCCGGGATATCCTGGTGTAGCCATGTCTCTGAGTAGCACATCAAACTACACTCTAAACTCTGCCTGACTCTGGGCAAATGCCGTTAGATCGTCCATTTTATTCGCCAGTGATCTCACGTTGCCCATGACGAAATCTCTTGTCTTAAGTCTCTTTTGTCTGGACCCCTCTTTCTTCCCTCGTCGCTTCTGCATCCTCGGTGTGTCCTCCTCCAGATCTCAGTGGGGACATCGGTTGTCCTGGGCTCCATGCCGCTAGGCTTCAGCGTGATCAGCTGTTCCCTGGTGTAAACAATGCAGCCAAACAGCTGTTCTGCAGTGCCCTGACCGAGTAGCAGGAGAAGAAGTTTCACAGCGAAAGAAAATACCAAAACACTCTCTATTCTCATTTTCGTAAAGAGCATAGTTTATATTACGCCTACACAAAAGTTACTCAAGAAAAAGGAAAGCTAAAAGTTGGAAAAAGTAAGACAACAAGACAGAGCAACGGCAACAGGCAGCATGCACGCTGGCGGATGCGCACTGCATATACAGTATGTCTCAGTAAAAAATACAAGTGGTTATAGTAGGGTTCAGATTTTTATCAGTCATCAGGAACATGTTTCTCTTTGTTGTTGGGAGTTTTTAAAGTCTATTGTAATATATTGTAATACTAATGTTGCTAGATGCTCTGACTATATTATGTGCATGAGTCAGTGTTGTGTGTGCCTGCCAGAGGCCTCGTCTTAAACCACCATAAATTGACATTTTATCTAGTTTTTAAGCCACGTTTCTATGCTACACTTTTTTTCTGGCTATTGTTTTACTCATATGTTTTAACATAGTAAAGGTTTTAGTCATCAGACATGTGGATCTTATGACTTTAAGCTGACTGTCAACTCGACATGGTTTATTGGACTGCCTCCACTGCTGCTAGCTCAGCTAGGTTTGTTTTTAGCCCAGCGGCTAGGCTCGCCGGTCACCTTTATTAAGGATTTTAAGCTTTTAGCACTTTTACGGACTAACTGCGTGATGGCGGAGTGTGGATCTTGCCACCTTACTGTCTCAAAGCTGAAAGAAAAGTATCGCTTGTCTGGAAGCCGAGCGCAGAGAAAAAGACAAGCTCATCCTGGAGTTCTCCACTGTTGCCTCGGCCGAGGCATAACACCTTGCAGTCCTCAGCTCCTCTGGCTGCGGCAACCGATATGCGACCATCCCATCTCACTCCCCTGACTGCTCAACTCCAGCACTGGACAATGATCCCACTCTTCCGTGGCTCGGCTCCGTCATCGCTGACGCCCCGGAGCATGAAGCCATTTCAGCTAAGCCTGAAGATCTGTGGCTCCTCATGGGTGCAAAGCCCAAAGCAATGGCCATTTCTACTCCTTGCCTAGCCCAGGTGGATGCACAGTCACTCGTTGGCGGGAGTGGTGAGAAGGCTCCTGGACTGTAGCCTGCAAGGACAGACATGGTGCAAAGCACCCGCCTCCCCCTCCTTCACATCGGGACCTTCCGCTGGCCAACAGGTTTGACATCCTGGATGCGCAGGACTTTCCTCCACTGAAGGGACGCTCCCATCTTCCAGCGGTCAAGTCCTCCTCCTCCTTTCGCCGCAAGTTACTGAAAGAGGCCGTGATCAGGAGAAGCTCTGGAGGTCTGATTTGTGAGAGAGACAGCTGAGAAACTCTCTGCTAAGAAGGACGCCGCCCCCTCGCCGCAGCATTCCCCGGCCATGACTATCCCATGGACGGCTGATGGAACTTGGCGGTCTCCATGATCATCGACTCTGCATCCTCTCATCCCCCCAACTACGTTGATAGAGATTCTATAGTAAGGAATATCCGCTTCGTTAGTGATTCGTCACACACTGCTTTCACGGACCTACGACATTCTTCAAAAGCTTTCCGTACTTCTGGCTGAAAATCATAGTCCATGTCGGCACCAATGACACCGATGACTTCATCTGCCTCTTTGACCTGCTCAACAGCAGTGGAAAGCATGCTTTTATTTCGGGTCCAATTCCTAGACTGTGTCGTGGAATTGGCCGTTTTAGTAGGATCCTCAGCCTTCATACCTGGCTCCGCTCTGTCAGCAGTACCCATGGCATTGTTTTTATTCACAATTTTAACTTATTCTGGGATCGTTCTTCCACCCAAACAACGCTGTACTGTCCTCGTGTAATTGACTATTTACATCACCTGTTTCCCCTCGCTCTTCTTCTTTCTCTTCTATGCCAACCAAAAACAGCCATGCACCCTCTGCTGTCACTAACTCCCCCTTGTGGACTGATCATAGTGCTGCTATTTGGAGCCTGGATCCCTCTAGTTCTACTTTTAAAATTCCTGTGGTAATTTTGCATAGGTCCTTAATACGAAACAGACACAGCAATAATAATAATTTAATAAAGATCTGGGCCAGAACCCTACCTCCAATCTCAGCTTCAGCTCTGAGCCAGCACAGACTTTTTAAGATGGCTCTTCTAAATGTAAGATGCCCCTCTTATTTGGAATGATTAATCTCTTCTACTGATTTAGATTTCACGTTTTTAACAGAATCCTGGTTACATCCTGGTGATCACAGTCAGCTTGCTGAATTGTGCCCTCCAGATTATGACTGCTTTAGCCGCCCTAGGGACTGTGGTCGTGGTGCTGGCCTTGTTACTGTCTATAGTAAGCATTTAAAATGTAACCACTATAGCTTGCAATGATTTTTTCCTCCTTTGAAGTGCTCATGTTTAAACTTGGTGGCCCACTCACAGGCATATTTGCTATTATTTATCGCCCCCCCTAAACCAGCTTGCTCCTTCTTGTTGGAACCCCTTTTTAATAGGATGGTGAAAGATGCAAGAACATGCCATTTCTCTGCACTTATTTCTGCCCATCAGCACAACCCCAGCTTCCTATTTAGGACTGTGGATCAGTTAGTTAACCCAGCCTCTTCCTGTGCCTCTGCTGATTGTTCTTGACAAAATTGTTTCTAAGCAGCTTCTTGATGCTGTGGAAAATAATAATACTTCCAATCTGGTTTTCGTCAGCACCACAGCACTGAGACAGCCCTTCTCAAAGTCACTAATGACCTTTTAATGAATGCTGACGCAGGCCTGTGTTCAATTCTTGTGCTGCAGGACTTAAGTGCTGCCTTTCACACTATTGATCATGGCATTCTTCTAGATAGACTGAGGCACTGGGTGGGCATATCTGGCACTGCACTAGACTGATCTTATTTGTCCAATAGGAAATTCTATGTCACCATTAATAACTTCATATCATCCTTTTCCCATATCAACTGTGGTGTGCCTCAAGGTTCAATTCAGTCCTTGTTATTGGGCCCCAACACATCACTAAACAAATACTGCCATCTACTGGCTACTTGTCACAACATATCAAGCCCGTTACAAGAAATCTCGGTGTTCGATAGCAATTTATGTTTTGAGCAACATGTCACTAAGCTTGTCCAATCATGTTTTTATCACCTCAGAAATATTGCAAAAGTCTGATCTATTTTAAATTTTAGTGATGCAGAAACTGTTGTACATGCTTTTATCTCCTCATGCCTTGATTATTGTAACTGTCTGTTCACTTGTCTTAATCAAAAAACTTTAAAACGACTGCAGACTGTACAGAACTCAGGTGCTAGGCTTTTAGCTCCTTGCTTGTTCTAGGATTGATTTTAAGATCTTATTGATTACTTTTAAGACCCTTCATGGCCTGGCTCCAGATGATATTTCAGACCTTTTAATTCCTTATGAACCTTCACGTAAGACGGTGTAGTCCCTCATTCGTCCAGGAGTGTTCTATCGTAGAAAAGGTTTTAGTCGTAGTCATCTGGACACTGTTTTCAGAATCAAGACGTTTCGGCTCCCATCCGGAAGTCATTCTCAATTGTGAAAAAATGGGACGGGAACTAGAAATTTAAGCTACTCTGTGTTACATAAGCCCTGCCCTCAGGAAGGAATTAACAGATACTCAGGTAGATTCCTTCCTGAGGGCATGTCTTGAGATCTTTGGGCAGGGGTCTTCTGTCTCTTCCTGAGTCCAGGTTGAAAACTAAGGGGGACAGAGCTTTTTCCATCAGGGCCCAGAGGCTCTGGAACAACTTGCCCAAAGAAATTAGGTTGTCTGAGTCAGCGTCTTCTTTTAATTCTCTTCTCAAGATTCTCATTTTTAGCAGAAAGCATATCCTGATCTTATGTGAGCTGTCTGTTTATTTTATTGTTTTTTTATATATTTTATCATTCACTGAGGTATTTTAGTTCTCTCTCTGTGAAGCACTTTGTACTTTGTTTTGATAAGTGCTCTATAAATAAAGTTTTGTTATTAGTAATATGAGCATGTCTGTTTGGGCTGCAACTAGCGATTTTATACATTATTGCTTATTATTTTCTCCATTAATTAAGTCTACTAAATGTCAGAAAATAGAAAAGAATAGAAAAAAAAAAGTCCAAATTTCCAGAACCCAAGTTGGTACGTTGATATTGCTTGTTTTGTCTGACCAATGATCCAGAAGCAAAAGATTTAGTTTATCATTGAAGACTAAGAAACCAGCAAATATTTTAATTTGAGAAGCCATCTGGGGTTTATAAATGCGCTCTCTCTCTCCTCTTCAGGTGAGTGCAGCATTCCAGAGGAAGGTCCAGAGTAAGATCAAAGATCTCCTCCAACAGATGGAGGAGGGCCTGAAGACGGCCGACCCCCATGACTTCTCCACTTACACCGGCTGGACAGGTCTGTCGCCAGTACTATAAAACTGTGAAGCCATACCAATTCCGTTATGTCAGGTTTATCCTGTGACTGATCCCCAATGTGCTATCTTCACTACAGGCATTGCCTTGCTGTACCTCCAGCTGCACCGGGTGTCCCATGACGCCTCCCACCTGCAGAGGGCACTGGACTATGTGAAGAGGACCATGAGGATCCTGAATGGCCGCAAAGTGACATTCCTGTGTGGTGACGCAGGGCCGTTGGCAGTGGGTGCCGTGGTCCACCACAAACTGAACAACACTGCTGACAGCCAAGACTGTGTGTCCAGGTGAGTGACTGTGGATGTTGGTATGGATGTGATACTTCAGCATGTTGCATCTATCTCTATGTTGTCCACATCGCCTTCTTAAATGAATAGCAAAATTTGTGGTGCTATGAGCATATTTTATGATACTGCTCCACGTTTTGCAAACTGCAAATGCGATGTAAAGATTTCAGGCAGCGGTAGACACATTTGACATTTGTGTCAGTGTAGGATTCTTTTCAGTCAGTCGCTCAAAATAGGTATATGATTGAGAACTACCAGGAGAGGGGCTGCTCACACACACCGATACACTCACAAAAGAGAGAGTTACTTGAAAAGTTTATTTATTTATTTTTTACAGTATCAATTTTTGACGAATTTCTCATAATGTTCTATCACGATATATGTAATTTTATATCACGGTAACCGTATATATCACGATACAGTAATAGACCACGCGAGAATCCAGCTTTGATTTGCTTCATAGACAAAACAGTTGTTTTTTGCTAGTCACCATTATTAGCTTAAGCCTATGGCATTTTACACTGCATAAATTAGCTTAGCGGCTAGCAGACTTTTGTTCTACTCGTAGCTTAACAAATTACATATTATTTATGCATTTTCTTACTCACTATTGGTTTAAGTCAGTGCATCTCCCGAGAGAACACCACGGTTGAATTTCAGCGTTACGTAACGAGTTGTCGTAAACTCCAGTAACATTCACTTCACCTGTCTCTCCTCTGCTCTGCTCCGTGTGTGTGCCCCACCCTTGGTGAAACACAGGGGGGAGAGGAGAGGAGAGAAACTAGCGCAACCGTAAATGACAGCAAAACGCAGTAAAGACTCTGCACTGAAATGAAACAAGTGCACATAAATTACGTATATAACGTAAATTAAATATTTTGTTTCATTCTTTCATGGGGGCTGGGGGGTCCTGTTGGGGGGGACACTGCTAAGGGATAGCTCCCCTGGATCACTGTCAGATGATCCGTCAGATGAAGAGCCAACCCAGGACACACCACTCAGTCGTTATATCTCCCCACTGTCAGACTGGCCATCACTTATTCCAGTTAGTGGCTCTAATGCCTGTTTGGCATCCATGAATCTCTGTCTCTTATTCATTGTAAGCTGTTATAAATGACTTGACATAGTTTTCAGGTCACACACTCTAACAAATGCTGTTGCCTAGCAACTTGAATGTTTAAACATAAACCATGCAAAAAAAATGTATTTTTATATTGGGGTAAATTTGACCTGGTGGTGGTCATAAGTATAAATGCCTGTGTTTTTAATCTGGATTTATCTTGACTATATTTAACAATAGGGAGTGCAACACAACACAATTTTAGGAAAAGACAAAAACAAGGGTACTTCAATATTTTATTAAAACATTGTAATGTACAATTGGAAAAACTGCTTCGCGTAAAATGCAACCTGTGACGGGTATAGTGTTATTGGTAACCTCAACCCTATCGGCATTTCTTGAACTGACACCAGAGCTTGTGTGTGTCTGTCAGGCTCCTCCAGCTGCAGCGGTCAGTGCTGAGTCCTGACTCTGAGATGCCAAACGAGCTGCTGTATGGCCGGGCCGGCTACCTTTATGCTCTGCTCTATATTAACAAAGAGATAGGAACTGACACGGTGGATGAGTGCACCATTACAAAGGTGAGACACACACACATGCATGCATATTTTTTTTTCCCCCAAAATGTATCCCTTAGTTATGCAGATTTTTACAGTAAACGTGTAAAAGTTTGCTCAGTGCAAGTTTTAACTTAACATCTAGTCCTTATGAATCATGAGCACATTGCGTATTTGGCCTTGGGCTCCCATCTGAGACACAGATCTTCATTACAGTGCATTTGTCAAGCAGTATACTTAATTTTGTGCAAACTGCAAAAAAAAAAAACACTCCTACCAAATCACGCGTAATTTGACAGGTCATTGATGATAGGTGCTCCTCACAGTTTCGAGACGTAAACATTCTGAAACCTGATTTCCGAAACTTTATATGTCCTATCCTAAGATTTTTCTTATAGCAGGAATTTTTATCTCATATTTGTCAATATGACATTATAAAGAGCTGTCTGAACACACATCCATAGCATTGCTTTCAGCCTGACAGACATTCACTTTTGGAGCCATCTCACTGCTCTTACTGTAAGCACAAGTAATCCATAATTGATGACAGGCGGTGATGTGTTGAAAGTAGCCCAAGCTCATATTAATAGCTATGGGCAGCTATTGTTAACCATTCTGTTGGAGGTTGACCACAATAACCATACATCAGCCCCCATGTACCACCACAGGGTTAATTTTGGCACCCGATTTTGATTTAGTTTTAGTCTTTAGTTTTTTTGAGAATGTATGTTAGTTTTAGTCACATTTTAGTTATTTCATAATTGCTAGTTTTGGTCTAGTTTTAGTCAACAAAAAGTAAAGACAGTTAATTTAATAATAATTATCTTTAATGGCTGGTAGACAAACTACGTAATGGAGACACTGCCTCTAAATTTCCTCAAACATGACTATGGTCGAAATATACGCTGGTATTGATATATCTGTGATAAGCTAATAACTGCCGATATATTGGCCTGGCCGATAGCTCTAGTTTATGGCCAGTAAAGGGACTTCACAAGCAGAATTTAAGAATCTAATTTGATACTTTGTGTGGGCATGTTGTTGCTCGTCTTAATTATTATTATTATTAATTTTCTTTCAACTTTCCTAATGGTTTTTAACTTACATGCATTATTCATGTGTCTGTTTTAATTGTGTTTACTTATGTCTGATGTTTTATCTTTACACTATTCACATGCAACAGCAAATTCCGTGGTAGCTCACGCTCTGTGCAGCACATTGTGCTTCCACCTGGAATGAAATGTGCTATATAAATAAAGCAAATCCATTGTAGGGATGGAGTACTTTAATTCCATAAACTTCAAATGTTGCTGCTGTCTCGTGGGACTACATTTATTACTTTTTATATAGTTTTATGCATTCTTCTTTCTGCACTGGGGGCTATTTTAAGTGAAGGGATAGATATGTGGTACTGCTGACTTCAGTAGCAATCGTTTTGTTGTACATTTTGGATTAGTGGTTTGTTTCATATCTACCCTCCAGAAACTGAACCACCTCCATATGATCGACCCGCAGTTATCTTTATCTGGAACTGAAGTTAACTCAGTCAGGACAACGATGGTTAATTAGTTTGGGGAGTCTGTGACTGTGTAAACGCCGCCTACTTGTAATGCAGAAATAAATTACTAAAATGTGCAATGAATAACTTGAATATGAGGATATGGTCATCTGCCGTATTGCTCATTAATACTCGAATATATCAGATATATTCGATATATCACCCAGCCCTAGTCGGTTATGAGCATTAGTTTGTCTTCTCTGACTGATGGCTTGCAGCATAGAGTGCTGAAAGAAAGTTTCAGCTGAGGGTTATGTTTTTGAGGTGTTCGTGTTTTTCCACATGCAGATTGTCTGTTGTTTGATTTGCAGCCAGATACAGTGTCTCCAGTTGGTTCCAGCTCGAAAAAATAGGTAAAACTACAAAGATTGTGTGCGCGTGTGTTTTCAAGAAAATGCTAACCTGCATTCCTTTGGCAGATTATTACGTTAGTATACCTCTGTCTTGCTGTGTTTGGTTCTAGATTTGCTTGACTGAGAAACAAAAATCAAATCTTCACAGTCCAATGATGAAATGAAATTAAAAAGATAATTAGTCTAAAACCTAGCTATATTAGCAGTCCATGATTATTAAAACTATTCTCAGAGCCTCACCAGTGGGCTGAAAAAGGTGGTGCTAGATGAAAGGTCACGGAGCATCCAAAATGGAAAGGTTTCATCCGCTGGGGAGCATCATGGTGCTTATTGAATTTTAACGCAGTCTATTAGATCTCATTCTTCTTGTGTACCACAGGCCAAATGACTGTTGACAAATTTACATCTAACAGTATATATTGTCATTTTGACCAACCTTAGATGGTGGCACTCGAGTAAATGTTTGGGGATCATCAAAACCGTTCATCTTCCTGGTACCACCTATATCAATACCAAATTTCATAGCAATCTGACCCGTAGATGTTAAAATAGCCGGGGAGTTTTTGGCCATAAAGGCAATGTTTCAATCAATCAAATCTTCTTCAGGCACAAATGGCACTAATAACATCTACAGGTGTACGAACTGTAAAGTCATTGGCTTTTTATTTCTTAAATTTTTCTTTAATTTTATTTGTTTTTTAAAAATTTTATTTTACTTTTGAAGTTTTGTCTATCATATTCCAATTGTTGTTTTCTGGGTTTACAGCTAATGGCTTTCCAGTTCTGTCACCTGTTGTAGATTGCCATCATTTATATTATTTTGTATTTATTTATATATAAATTTGATATATAATATATAGAATGGTGTTTGCCAGGCTCTCCAACCTGGAGTAAACTGAATTTATGCTGAATATATTGAACACTAACAAACCTCAAATTTTTTATATATACAGTGGTTTGAAAAAGTGCTTGCCGCCTTCCTGATTTCTTATTTTTTTGCATGTCTGTCACACTTAAATGTTTCAGATCATCAAACAAATTTAAATATTAGTCAAAGATAACACAAGTAAACACAAAATGCAGTTTTTAAATGAAGGTTGTTATTATTAAGGGAAAACAAAATCCAAACCTACATGGCCCAGTGTGAAATAGTGATTGCCCCCCCTGTTAAAACATAACTTAACTGTGGTTTATCACACCTGAGTTCAATTTCTCTTGCCACACCCAGGCCTGATTACTGCCACACCTGTTTTCAATCAAGAAATCACTTAAATAGGACCTGCCTGACAAAGTGAAGTAAACCAAAAGATCTTCAAAGGCTAGACATCATGCCGAGATCCAAAGAAATTCAGGAACAAATGAGAAAGAAAGTAATTGAGATCTATCAGTCTGGAAAAGGTTATAAAGCTATTTCTAAAGCTTTGGGACTCCAGCAAACCACATTAAGAGCCGTTATCCACAAATGGCAAAAACATGGAATAGTGGTGAACCTTCCCAGGAGTGGCCAGCCGACCAAAATTACCCCAAGAGCACAGCGACGACTCATCCAAGATCCCACGACAACATCCAAAGAACTGCAGGTCTCACTTGCCTCAGTTAAGGTCAGTGTTCATGACTCCACCATAAGAAAGAGACTGGGCAAAAATGGCCTGCATGGCTGAGTTCCAAGACGAAAATGGCTGAAGAAGAACAAAATGAAGACTTTGGAGTGGCCTAGTCAAAGTCCTGACCTGAATCCTATTGAGATGCTGTGGCATGACCTTAAAAAGGCAGTTCATGCTCGAAAACCCTCCAATGTGGCTGAATTACAACAATTCTGCAAAGATGAGTGGGCCAAAATTCCTCTACAGCGCTATAAAAGAGTCATTGCGAGTTATCGCAAAGGCTTGATTGCAGTTGTTGCTGCTAAGGGTGGCCCAACCAGTTATTAGGTTTAGGGGGCAACTACTTTTTCACACTGTAGGTTTGGATTTTGTTTGGATTTTGTTTTCCCTTAATAATAACAACCTTCATTTAAAAACTGCATTTTGTGTTTACTTGTGTTATCTTTGACTAATATTTAAATTTGTTTGATGATCTGAAACATTTAAGTGTGACAAACATGCAAAAAAATAAGAAATCAGGAAGGGGGCAAACACTTTTAGCACAGTAGGGGCTGCGATGTCAATTTTTAAAATTTTTTGACAACTATTTTTATTGGTGAAAGCAGTATAAGTACAACATAATCATTTGCATATCACCATCTTTTACTTATACTATAATTATATCACAACTCAAGTTGTAAATGGGGGGAAAAAACAAAGGGAAAAAACAAATAAACAAACCAAATCCAAACAACAACATAAGAGAAAAAATAAAAGAAGAGGTCGTTGTCCTATTGAAATACTCAATAAATGGTCTCCATAACCTGAAGAAACCATCAGTGGCTCCCCTAAAAGAGAATTTTATTTTCTCCAAGCTAAGAAAAAACCTAACATCATTCAACCAGATTGAAAAGGATGGTGATTTTGGAGATTCCCAGGACAGTAATAGCCTTCTTCGTGCTAAGAGTGTTGTAAAGGCAATTATATCTCCATTTCGGGCTGTGCATTGCAAGGGTTCTGATGGCACGCCAAATATGGCTAGCACTGGGCATGGTTGTGGTATATCTAAGTTAGTAGATAACGTATCAAACACTGAAGACCAGAATCGTTGCCGTTGTGGACAGGACCAATACATATGCGTGAGATGGATCAGACAGATTTATTTCAGTATTTACTAAGGTGGACTCTGTGTACCACTTTCAACTGGATTAAACTGAGCCGTGCACATGAGGAAGTTGAGTTAACTCCATTCAGAACATCTTTCCACCAATCATCTGTCAACTCCATCCTCAGCTCTTCTTCCCATTTGGACTTAACTTTCTGAATCTTGTCAGTCAAATGCATATCTGCATAAATATTTGAAATAAAGTCATTCTGAATTGGAGACAGCAAAAGAAGTTTTTCCCACTTTAGACCATCAGGGAGATGTGGGAAAGAATCAGATGTTTTTTTTTACAAACTGATGGATTTGGAGGTACGTGAAAAAAATTATTGTGGGATAGGGTGAATTTAGTATAAAGAGTGGAAAAATGTGAAATTTTGAAGAAGACATTTTTGAAACTCTCCACTCAGAAATCGCCTATTTCCAGGCCCAGGGAAACATGCGGCGGACAGCTATGGCTGTCTCCCTCTCATTGTGGCCCGCTCACCAGCAGACACCCACCTGAACTCTCTCCTCCTGGCTTCGCCGTGTAACCTGCTCAGAGCAGAAACACGCAGCAGAATCAAAGTCTCCTGGTCTGCCCCAGCGCTGCAAAGGTCTGTTAGGTCTCTGCAATAAAGTTTAGCACCAACTATTGCCCAAAGCCTGCTAGCTAACTTTAAGAAGCACAAAGCAAGTTAACGCCAAGCTGTTAACTCTGTTTGGACAACCGCAGGTAGAGCGACCGGCTTCCTCCGATCTCTACAAGCGGACACTGCACAGCAAGAGACGCTTCCACAGCGGAACCACAATTCTTCCCAGTTTCGCTCATCTACAACAGACTGACTGACAGCTAACAGCAGCACCAAAGCCACCTCTCCTTCCCTCCCACAGACGGGAAACTTAACAACTGGGCATAGCATAGTGTAACAGTGTATATAGCTAAGCAAAGGACTGTTTAATTGTTGCACATGTGACGATACTGATGTGTTTTTATTGAGGTTTTATTGTTTTGATCTTCTCCATGGTTAACGTGAGGTTATTATTGTAACTGTAGTTCTCAGCCACCGCTAAGTTGATGTTAGTTATCTTATGCTCCACACAGACAGTCTTTGCATGCTAACTAACTCCTTTTAACTTGGCACCGTTATCCTAAACAGATTATACACATACACCTCTAGTTTGGCCCTTAAAGACAACCACACACACGCGGAGAGTAACTTTAAAGCTCCCGCTTGACGTGTTCCTTTGTTTCTGACCATGTGGGTTCATGCTCATGCACGTGGGACATATGAAGGCAGAACAAGAAACACACACACACCTGCACACACACACACACACACACACCCTTTGTTCTGTAGTTTTGTATATTTAGAAATAGTCTTCATATTGTGTGTTTTTGCTTTGTTTATCTTTTAAATAAATGCTTGTGTATATTTATGCTGGCTTCTTTAATATTGCACCTCTTCTATGTTGAACTCCAAATCCTTCAACCTACTAACTATTGGTGGTAATTCTGGTTATAGTTATTAATTGAATTATTAATCTGAGTTCCAAATTGATAGTTTAGTGTATTTTATGAGACTCAATCAATTAATTGGCTCTCATTTCTCTTCTTTAAGAAGAGTGGTGCCCCCGAGGACTTTATTTAATGAAGTTATTTATGATTATCTTTGATAATTCTGATAGCCATAATACACCCACCAACACAAGTGGGTGCCCCCTTTTAACCATTGTAAACCCCAACACGTGTGGTCAGTCTCCTCTGTTTACCACACCAACCATCACCCCTTGACTCAAGTCAAATCTCAAATCAAAGTGGCAGGGAGGTAGTGCAATTCTGTCAGGCCTTAGGCCTCAACATAGTTAATGGTAGGTTCAGGGAGGATTCTTTAGGGACATTCACATACTCCTCAGCTCTTGGGTCTAGTTTAGACTATGCAGTCACTGACATGGACCCCTCCACTATCAGTGCATTTACTTTGACAGCAATCCCCCCTTTCAGACCACAACCAAATAAATGTTTTCTTTAATCTCTCAGGTCAAATGAGTGACACAAAAAAGGCAGTATGGTAGCGAAGTATGGGGTCCACTCAGTCATCATAGCTAAACCCATTGGGACAGACATCCAACAGAATTGTTACATGCAGAATTCTGTGGATACATTTTACACGTACAAAGAAAAACACCAACAAATGCATGTAGAGCAGAATTAGGCACCTTAAATCCAGCCACCTAGACACCCTCCATTCCAAACCCAAGAGCTGAGCCCAAAAAAAAGTCCCCTATGTCAGTTGGTCCTGTGAGTCCCCCCCCCGACACACTCTGACCAGTGTCACAATTTCATTGTATGGTCCACACGGAGCTCTGCACATTTCTTCTTTCTTCTTAAAGAAGAGAACTGATTAATTGATTCAGTCTCATTTAATATACTATCAATTTGGAACTGATTAATAATTAAATAACAATAACCAAAGTTACCATTAATAGCTAGTAGGTTGAAGGATTTGGAGTTCAACATAGAAGAGGTAGGGGACAAAACAAAGCAAAAGCACACAATATGAAGTCTAACTCTAAATGCACTTTATACAGGTGTGTGTTTGTGTGTGTGGGTTGGTGGGTGATCCAAAATCACTGCTTAGATTCAAAATTGTGGCAGAGGCAGGAGCCGCATGGTTAGACAAGTTAATTCAAAATGGTGGCCAGGCCACATGACGTTAAACAAAAGAAAACTAATTCAAAATGGCACCTGAGGCAATGTTTGATGAAGAGTGTGGCTGTGTTAAAAGGCTAAATTGAATTGTATGTTTGGTCTGTTTAGGATAGAGCACATTAGCTCGGCTAATAGCGATTTGTTACAAACAAGCTAAAATTAAGTATTATGTAGTCTAACTTTTTAGCTTAGTTTGCCATGTACCTTAAAATTTGGCAAATTCTTATAAACTTACTGCTGGCTGAGACAAACCAGCCCCTCATCCCTCTACCAGCGGTACCTGCAGTTGAATCAGCAGCAGAGGGAGGGAGGAAGACAGAGGAAGGACTGATACTGACTGATGTCTATGCTCTTCATTCTTTCTAAACTTAACTCAGTATTTTGATGTATATGGTTTAGTGAATATGGTGTTTTGGTGTATATGGTTTATGTTATTAACATTTTAGATTTGTTTCCAGTGAGATATTATTGAGTTTATACAGTGACTTTGCTCTTGCTGCGCTAGAAACAATATTTAGTTATGTTTAAAATATTCAATTCTAATCCTCTTCTGAATTTAAAGACAACCAAGCTGACATAGTAACTGCATAGCTAATATGCACACTTCAATATTTGTTTATTTATCGCAAGTCATATCGTCATCGTGAGTCCAGTGATGGTGACAGGAGAGATGAGGTGCTGCTGAGAAGACGGAGAGAAAGAAAGGGATGAAAGGGTTAGCGATATCTCAGGGTCAGCGAAATCCACAAGTTATATCATTCCCATAATCATGTAGTAGAAACACACCAGAGACATCACGGCTTACAAAGAATTGAACTTTTAAATTACTGTCGCTAGGATAATGATCATTTTGTTTTATAGGCATGTGCTTATAAAGGGGAGAGCATAATTAATCAACAAGACACAGCTGTGACAATTAGCTCTCCCTGACACTGCTCACCTGAGCCCCTCCCCCAACTCTCCCTCTGCAACTGACAGCTAACCATGCCCACCTCCACAGATTGATTGGTAATTCCACAATTCCAGTTGTACTGTGAATTACCAATTATTGTGAAACCCATGCGTTAACCTAACATTAGCGATGCACTTTTAGAGTTGTCAGCATCTATTGCTGCTATTCATGCCTCACATACAAAATCTATTTCTACCTGAACTAAATGATGTAATGTGAGCTAGCTTGTACACCACTGCCACAGCTAGCTCACACTAACGTTAGCAAACTGTAGGTAACGCCAGTAAGTAAGCTAGCACAGCACACTCACCTGGAGATGGCAATGATGAATCCTGAATCATGACCTTTGGGTTAAATAAAGATGCTCCACCTTGTCTTTTACCTCCTGGTCGAAACCAGCTGGGTATTGTCCGTCTACTTGTTGTCTCCTGATGTACAGATTGTTTTAGCCAGGACAGACTGTAGTTCTGTCAGGTTATGTGAGGGAATCTCCTACTGGTGTATTTAGTAACTGCACCTGACTTTATGGATTCTTTTTTACCGAAACAAAATTCCACAAATAAATAAGATTAAAAAAGATAAAATAAGTCACAAATGTCACGCGGCCCACAAGCTGACAGGAAGCAATCTACAAATGTGCAAAACCCATTTCACATGAAAAATGGATCACTTTACATGTGTTTCACTTGTTTCATTTGTTGTGGTGAAACTATTTACATTTGTAAAACCTATATCATTTTTATGTGAAATTAAATGTTTTCACAGAGTAAGTTATGCATATTTGCAAATTGCAAAGGAAAGTAAAATATAATATTAGTTTACAGAGCCACCTTTACGCGTGTCTCCTACTGCCACATGGTCAACCGGAAGTCCATGCGATGTCAATTTAAAAAAAAAAAAATCCAAAAATGGGTTGAGTTCGAAGACCTCCATTACAGCAGCACACGCTTTCTTTGCTGGCATTGGCTTTAAGAATGCACATTTTATACAAATTCATTAAATGATCATCTGCCAGTGATTATTAATTGATTAATCACTAAAAAGTTATAAAATAATAATTAGAATGTGAAGGACAAACTTAATGTAATTCCACATTTCTAAAATTAAGCTCTGCTGATGGGAAAAATTCTAATTCTAGAATTGTAATCGCTATCTAAATCAGTTTAAAGCTACACCAGGCCATAGTTTTGTATGGTTCTCAAAGAGCTGTGTGTTCAAGGAATGTGCTATATCAGACACACACTATGTAACTTCAGCTTTGAAGGCTCTTTTCAAATAATGTCTGTTGCTGGAATTTAGGCTGGGTAGAGAGAGGCACTGACAGTAGTAGTCACACTATTTTCACTGTGATTGTCATGTTGTATATCTCCCGTCTGAATCACTGGAACTACTGTGACACAAGCATAGCAAGGTGAGATGCAGCGTGATCTTTTTCTGCCTCAACTGTATTTACTCAGCATGAATCTATTCTGGAGGTGGCAGTTTAATGTACCTTCTTAAATGTATCTCTTTGCTGTTTTTAAACAGCAAAACTTCCATGTTATTCTACTACTAAGCCAATCAGTATGCTGGCACAAGGACATTAAAACTCAAGACTCTGAAGGAGGTTCCTGTGTTCTACATTTTGGGTAAGGAATCAGGATCTCAAAATGGAACACCACAGAACTGTGATTTTGGGAGGAAAGTTGGAGAAATTAAGTGGTAGGAGTTCTGTACTTTAACAAGAATAAGCAACAAAAATAGTACGTACAGGTGCAGGCAACAATTAAATTGTAATGGAAGCACTAACCTTACCATAATTACTGCATTATATTCTTGAATATGTGCAGAATTTATACTAACGACTGTCAGAAAGGTGTAGATTCAACGCTGTGGTACAGATGTTGGTCTGGATTACATTGTATTGCAATGTAACAGTTTTTAAAAATCTAACAAAATAGCCTTAATAAAGGTCACAAATCGCTTATCTTGGTACCAACAAGTCTCTCATCAAACCAAAGATTGTTTGTGAGGGAAAAGACGTGTCCGATATAAAAATGTTGCGTCCCTGGTTCAATTCGGCCTGGGTACCTGTTGCATATCATTCCCCTCTCTCTCCCCATGTTTCTTGTCCTCCTGTACAGTGTCAGCTGTCCAGTAAAGGAAAAAAATACCCAATGTCTCAGATACATTTACTCAACATTTCATATCTTCTGCTGCATATTTTATTTTCAGGTTGAAGCTATAGGTTGTCACCATTAATCAGGCTACCATTAAAAATTGTACTGTTGATGCTTCTCAGTTAACAAAACATCATTTAAATCAAATCTTTGAGTTTTAGTAATTCTTATCTCAGGTTACTACTTAGATTTGATAGCGGGTTCAAAAGGATTCGGAGATACAGGACTTTAAAATGGAGAAGAGCTCGCTTCAGCAGGAGTGTTGTCCCTTCTGCCATAGCAGCCCTGAACCGCAGCCCTGAACAAACTGCCTCGCTGACACTGTTGTGAGCTGGGATGCTGGAAGGGGCGTGAATGTACACATGAAGATTTGATGTATTGTCTATATCTGTATGTTTCTGTGTTGTACTGGCTGTGAAAACAAATAATAAATAATAAATCTAATCTGATATCTCAAATCCTCAGGTGGTGACGGCCATTGTGGAATCAGGGAAGAACATGTCAGCAGAGCAGAAGAAGACGGATCGCTGCCCTTTGCTCTATGAATGGCACAAGAAGCAGTACATCGGTGCTGCCCACGGCCTGGCTGGCATCTATTACATGCTCATGCAGGTAAGAGGCAGAATGGCTCCACCGGTTGGTAGTTGGCGTTGTGATGATTGATCTATGATTGATGGAGTCCATTTTGTTTCTTGATCAAATTTTCAGCGTGTGGTCTAAACAAATATTCAAATATTTGACACATGCCAAAATCTCTTCTGTCAATTAGTGTCATCTCTTGTGCTCTGTCATCAAATATCCACATGGTTGAGTTATCTGCACCTTGCTGTGATCTCAGTCTCCCTGCACTCTGGGGCTTCTGCACCATCAAGTGCTGTTGGATTTATTGGTAAAAGCTATACATTTGAGCTCAGGTGAACAGCCCAAAAAAGACACATGGATGTAGAGTATCTTTGGGGTAATTTACTCTAACATCAAGTGTGGAAGTTAAGTCAAAAACTAATACAAAAATAATTGTAACGGCAATAAATTATTTAATTTGTGATTTTTTTCTCTTTGCATCTGTGTTTTATAGTTTCAGATATCTGGCAGAGAGTAGTAGTTCAGTACTATACAGTGACTGTTCAACAGTCACAATAGTGCCACATTCAAATTAGTGGATCTCATTTATGATTCTACAATGTGTTTAGGTCATTGAAATCAATCCACAGAGTTTACTGTGTTGTGTTCCTGTTCACTGATGTTCTCATTAACGCACTGAAGTCCTTGCTAGAAATGAATAATTCATGTCTACATCAATCTGCGGGTGTGTTGAGTCCATTTAGACTAGTTAAAGAATCTGCTTTGTTGTGTGTCAGACTGTGCTGTCAAAAAAGACCAAGAAGGGCTGGGTGATCATTGTTCAGCATTAGTATCTATCATTATATAATTTCATAAAGCTGCTTTTGGTGTTCTGCATTCTGATAATAAAGCCTGAAGAAACCAGGTGGGTAATTATTAGTACACATTATTAGTAATATAACACTTAGCTCAACATAACCATATAACATTTAAAAATGATATAACATCTGACTCAAAAAAGTGCATGCTTGTATTTTAAATAAACAATGATTTGATATTATGACAAATAAACTGCAACCTGAGGACTTTGGCACTTAACCACACTTGACTGAGTAGTAAAATAAATGAATGCCTCTCACGTAATGGAGTTAGCACCCCTAAACAATGTTGGAAATGTGTCTGCTCTGTGACACTATGTGACACTCCACTTCTGAAACACTTTGCACTGGACATTTGAACTGTGATGGAGACGCAAGCTATGCAGCAAGACAGCCACATCCAGTGGACATAAGGTGTAAGGGTTATGCTCAATCAGAAGGGATGTGGATGGGATAGGATGTGTTGTCAAAAGTGTTTGTAGTTGTTCTGAACGGCCACACTTGAAGCACTTCTAAAGAAGCATACTGGCCGCTTAACAGTTACACCTTGAAGTTTTGGGTTGCCTGTATAACTAATTTCAGAATAATGTTACTATAGTTGTACAAGTTTCTCCAATCATTATCAATTGCTAAACTCAATTTCCCCATTTCTTACTCTCCCATCTGCTGTTCTGACTCCATCTTTCCATTCCTCAGTCCATTTCAGCCCCAAACTGCCTGAAGAGCATTAAATGGACAAAGTGTGTGGTGTTGTATTAACTGAGACAGAGTTGACCAGTAGAAATTAAACTAAACTCTGCCTCTGTCTCTCTCCAGCCAGGAGCAAAGGTCCATCCAGACATTCTGTCAGAGTTGGTCCGTCCCAGCATCGACTATGTCCGCCACAAGAGGTTTCGTTCAGGGAACTTCCCATCATCACTGAGTAACGAGAGTGACCGCCTGGTTCACTGGTGCCATGGAGCCCCTGGTGTCATTCATATGCTCATCATGGCTCATAAGGTGAGACTGGTCTATGCTTTGTATTATGTGGCTCATATTTTGCAGCAACATCAACAGTTGAACAACGTCAGTATCTGTCTGCTTTATGAAACAACTCTGTCCATCTCAAACACCTGAACAACACTGGCACCTTATGGCATGGCTCTGCAGTGCATGGACAGTATATTGTGTTACACGTTGAAACATGTAGTATGTTACCATTTTCAAGACAACAGTTGTAAAAGTGGTAAATCTATTTTATTAAACTCACACTTTATCTTGACACTGATGAATATGAGAGACAGTTATGACAAAGATTGAATATGAATCCTCCCCTCCTGACCTAACACCAGCTATCTTTCATTTCAATAGCCTGGCTATGCATACAAACATATGCACACACAGTAATGCATTGTGCTGCTATTCTGGCATTCTCATTGCTGTCACTAATGCAGAGATTCTTTGGCACCACACAGAGAACAAAGCACAATGGGAGACACGATTGCTTATCACGGTCACACTATTAACTTATTAACGGAACACCCAACAGATCTTCATTTGTTGTCGTAGGAGGACCATTTCAGTGGCTGCATGTGTTTTGTCAGTGAAGCTTTCAGGTCAGCTGTTGCACCTGTACTGTCTACATGCTGTGTTCCATTTAAAGCTGCAATTTCCCTTTGAAACAGGTCAGTGAGGGGGTCTTTTTTTTCTCATCTTTTTACTAAGGTTTCTGATATTTTCCAATCACAATGTATCCATCCAATCTGAAATACATACGGAACCACATCTTTCATCTTAACAACCTTAACAAAACACAGCAGAAATGACACTACTACATATGCACAAAACAAAACAAAAACACACACACATTACCAGGTCATTACAATGAAGTTACTGAGGTCAGCCATAGTTAGTTCCAGGATTGTTAGTTAAGTCCATTCCAGAGGGATCCACTGTGTCCATGACTGGTTGCCATATTTTTCCAAAGGTAGTATTCTTAACACCTCCCTATACCAGTCTTCCACTAAGGGGAAAATCTTTAGAAATTCAGAATTTAAGGATAGTATTTCTTGCTAAATATGGCAGTATTCCAGTATTAGTTGTGCGGAGGGGTCATTCTCATGTGTAAACCAGTGGACTCTGGTTGGACTTTTTAGTTACACTCACAAGTGCAGGATGACGTCATCTCTGATCATGCACTATATTTCAGGAAGTATCAGCATTCCAGGAAGTTCAAGTGCCCATTTCATAGGAACTTTAAAAGTGCTTTCAAACAGCGAGTTGTCACACTGCCTAAAATGGTTGCACATTTTCCAACTTGCCGTCGCGGCTCGCTGTGTGACCATGGCAACTATAGACACCACACTAAGGAAAACTTTGCAGGAGCTCATTTTACTGGTATCTGTTACACCTTTTCAGAAGAAGTGAAGTATCGGATCAGACTCTGTATTGGCAGATGCCCAATGGTAAAAGACTCGGATCGGGATCAGGGCCAAAAAAGCTTTATCAGGACATCCCTATCATTTACTCAATGCGTAGTGTGGCTAATGTTGTGTAGGGCTGCAACTAACAATTATTTTCATCACTGATTAGGAAATTGAAAATGTTTGCTTGATAAATGACTCCAAGGATTAATCAATTGTCAAAATAGTTGATATTTAATTTTCTGTTGATCAACTAATTGATTACCAGTCTGCAATGCCGGGGGTCAGCACACCCCGCCTTTGCCTCGACTGGCAATGCACCTGATCCCTGGCCACCAGACACTCGCTGGCAAGCTTCCCTCCCAGATCTGGATCCACATGGGGGCCCCGGTTTCCCTATTCTGGGCGAGGTGCTGCAGCTCCTTCTTGGCCAATTCTGGCGATTAAAATGGAGCATGAGATCGACAGGATTGGTGCGGCGTCAGCAGTAATGCAGCCCTTGTACCGGACCATTGTGGTGAAGAAGGAGCTGAGCCGGAATGCAAAGCTTTCGATTTACCAGTCGATCTGCATTTCAGCACTCACCTGTGGTCATGAGCTTTGGGTAGTGACCGAAAGAATGAGATCATGGATGCAAGCAGCCAAAATGAGTTTCCTCCGGAGGGTGGCTGGGCTCATCCTTAGAGATAGGATAAGGAACTCATCAGACATCTGCGCTGCTTCTTCGCATCGAAAGGAGCCAGTTGAGGTAGTTCGGGCATTTGATTAGGATCCCCCCTGGGTACCATCCTTTGGAGGTTGTCTGGGCACGTCCAACTGGTAGGAGACCCCGGGGTAGACTCAGAACACGCTGGAGAGTTATATATTTTATCTGACTTGGGAATGCCTCGGGATCCCCCAGGAGGAGCTGGAAAACGTTGAGGGACATCTGGACTACCTTGCTTAGCCTGCTGCCACCGCGACCCAGCCCCAGATAAGAGCCAGAAAATGGATAGATTGATGAATGGAATTAATTGATTAACACCTTTTTTGAGCACTCACTGTGTCGTAAAGTGTAACATGTTGAAAACAGCAGCTCCATCATTTTGATGAGGTGCACATCCTGTTACAACAAATTAACTTCAAATAATGGAATTAAAAGCATTGGCACAATTAGGAAGATGTCATGAAATGACCGTGGACTAAATAAGCCTTTTCTCTACATTTTACAGCAGCTCCATGAACACAGTCTGCTGCTTTTCAATGCACTGCTTCCTGTTTGACGCCATCTGGGACCTCACACTGCTGTGGGAGGCTGGCTTTTATAATCACATCTAATTAGACAAATTGTCAGACTTCCACTATGTTCACTCTGTGTCTCAGTTTGTCTCATCAGCTTCATACATGTCTGACAGGTCCTCTGTCAGCTCTGTTATGAAATGTAGTAGCATTGCTCTATTCTGGATTAGATTTATTATCTACTATAGAGGTCTGTGCATGTGGGAACATTTAGTCTTTTATATGGGCACAACTCTTATATGTTCTCAAGGGAAAGATACAACACACCAACCAGCCTGTCAGATGTTTTTGTTTATTGTATGGCTTAAATGAAAAGGATAAGGATTATGGCTCATACTGGTTGTTTTGGTTTGAAGCTGTTGTTTTATAGCGGATATTTTATGCTGATATTCAGTAACCTTGAAACTTGGAGTTTTTGATGCCAAAATATACAAGTAATTCTTGTTGCCCTGAGTGCAAGGGTGTCCAGTTTATCTGACCACATACTTGACCTGCCTCACCTTATTAACAGTGGTTGTAAGTGAGCTACTCTATTGTCCCAGGTTTGACTATTCATTTGGCTTCATCTGTGTCTCCCCAGGTGTTTAAAGAGGAGAAGTACTTGAAGGAGGCTGCAGAATGTGCTGAGGTGATCTGGCAGCGAGGCCTGCTCAGAAAAGGCTACGGTATCTGCCATGGCACCGCTGGCAACGGCTATGCCTTCCTGTCCCTTTACAAGCTGACCCAGGAGAAGAAATACCTTTACCACGCCTGCAAGGTAAGAACCAAGAGTCAGCCTACTTTTGGAGGAGTACAAAAAACAAGCTTCTTAATACTGACTTGACAACAAATTAACAGTTTTGGACCAGCCTTAAAAATGTTACTACATTAAAGTAAGAGGAAGTAAAATTTGTTGTGATTTGATCAATCTTATGCACAAGGGAGGTGCTACCCTTTACAAAAATGTATGTAGTTTTCCTCTACTATTACGAAAGCAGCTGAAACTGCATTGTATTATACAGCAGGACTGCATTACAGTGTAATTTACCTCACCATTAGCAACTACTAGTCTTAATGGTCTACTGCTTATTAACTGAAATGCACCACCTCCCCCAAATCTCAGCAATGGAGCAGCTGATTATCAAGTTATCTTAGGAACTATAAGTAGAAATAAAGAACATTTCACATGCACTGAATGTGTTTTTGGTGGCAATGATTTAATCAAGTAATTATTTGATGTATAATTTTCTTTTTTAATTTTCTCAACATGTACAGATTAATTTTGCATGAATGTCGCACGAATGTCTTTAAACATATTGTTATTACCTTCCTCTAGTTTGCTGAGTGGTGTTTGGACTATGGGACCCATGGCTGTCGCATCCCAGACAGACCATACTCTCTTTTTGAAGGTACCAAATATTTATTATTCAACTTTCCACCAGAGTGACTAAAAACTGCTTTGACATTTTTCTTCCCTTGCAAAAACCAGATCTACTGAATCTATGTAATAGAAGGCCTATAATTTGTATTGCGAACATTAAGTCTGCTGCTACCTCTTCTTCCATCAAAGGTCAATTATACATTATAATTATAACTGTCAGTGTGAAGTTAGAGTGGCCTTTCACTTAGCTGAATTGAAAGAATTAAGGACATGACTGGCAGCACAACACAGCAGAAAAGCTTCTTTGAGTAGAAATGAAACAGAATCAGGAGGTCTTATCACAGCTTTTAAACTCTAGTAGTCCACATAAGCAGGCTCTGAGTAGATGCATGCTTCCTTCTGCGCGATGATATGGTTGGTGGGTGTAGTTCGGTAGAAAGAAAATAGTTCCTACATGAAACTACTCACAACAAGGTCTGTGCATTATCTTGAGTAACGACACTCAATGTAGTGTAACAAGAATTGTGGGCACATCTGTTTTGGAGTATATCTGGTGCTAGATATGCTGACTTTATTAAGATTTATTTATGTTCATGAACTGTCTCTTAAAGGGAGATTTGTTTTTCCAGCAGAATTCTGAATCCTCAAAGAGGAAGCTTTTAGCTAGTGTAGACCTTAGTAATGTGTAAATCAGTTCCTAGGAAACATTGGTAGTGCCGTCCAATCAAGGCAATCAAATATGTAAGCTGTAACATAACTTCAGTAAACAGTCTTAGAAGCTATGCAATTTGTTTGAATTAACTGCCAATCCTTTCTAAATATAGGTGTGACTATCATTTCTGTATACATACATTGAGAAATGTCTGTGTTTCAGAATTAGTAGTATTCTTGAGAGAAATATAGCCATATTTGCTCAATAGTCCATACTAGTTTTACTAATGATGTTAGACTAGATGTTAGACGTTACTTCATCATAATTAAACAGCATTTCAATCAAGCGTTTCATCATATTCAATCAATATTTCATATTACCTCTTATACTCTTCACTCTAAACAGCTCATATATCAATCAGCAAGATAGTTTTGTCAGCTGGTTCAGTCAGCTACACAACAGTCACACCTAGCTGTTAGAAGATGTAAATATTTAGTAACTAGTCTCTACATAAGAACTAGCTTGTGTGGTACAGCCTGTTTCAACTTAGTAATGTGTAAATCTTCACTTAGTAAACACTACTAAGTATAACTAGGCTAAGTGTGAACTTACAAACAGCTGGTGCAACAGACTCCAGAGCCTTCTCCACCAAATTCAATTGTATAGCCATTTGCTGCAAATGGTCAATTGCTAGACAAAAGTGTCTTTAAACAGCCTTCTTAACTTGAAATCTAGAGTTTGTATTAGTTGCATGTTTAAGCAACATAAGAAAGGAAGTGTTTCCATCCTGCTTCTACAATACATTTCAGGTATTTTTTGGTGTTTGCCCTTACCAGTTATTATTGTTAGGCTGGTGCTGTGAGAGTGAACAGACTCTCCAGCCTGTCTGTCCACTTGTTATATAATTAGTTTACAAATGTTTTTGCGATGGTTTTTATTGCATAATGTCTCCAATGCCTTGAGAGAACAGGAAACTACAAACTTGAAACTTGAATGATGGACAGTGAAATCTGTAGCTGGCAGTAATGGGTGTGTTTCTCCTCTCAGGTATGGCAGGGGCCATCCACTACCTATCAGAGATGGCAAACCCCGAAGCTTCCTGTTTCCCTGCCTTTGAACTCTGACCTGCCAACTGATGGGACTGAGGATAATGAAGGGGGATGGGGACAACGCTGAATAAGGATGTATTTGTGATACGGCTTTCAACCTTTGTTATGAGCAAATAGTGACTGAATTAAACTGAAAATTAAGATCAGGCTGGAAATGAGCAGTGAGTGATTACAGGGAAGATTATTTGTGGGCAAAAGTACAGGTTGAATGTTGTTGATCCAGTGAAAATAACTAAGACTATGTTAATGGATATATTTCTCTTCTTGAAGATGGACAGTTGCATCTTGTGGGGCCTATCCTAGGAACATTGTCAAAACGTGTGGGTCCTTTAGCTCTGAGGTCCCCTGTCATCCTCCTCACCCATTACAATTTATTGGCAGCTGGCATGGACACAGAAGAACACACTCTAAGCCTCCAGCCTTTAATATCATAGCTCCCAGGCAAAGAAAGAGAGAGTGTGTGTGTCTGTGGATGTGTGTGTGTGTGTGTGTGTGTGTGTGTGTGAAGTGAACTAAAGCTGTTTTGGTATTTCTATGCCTCTGCATGCTCACTGTAATTGGATCTTGGTGTCTCATATCCTGTCAATGTAGTGTTTTCCTCTTCCTGTATTTGTAGGTGTGCTGTTTCAGTTCTCCTGGGATTTGCCACATAGTGGGGAAAAGTTTCTGTGTCATCTTTTGTTTCATTAAGAAATCAAAACTAGCTTAGTGCTAGTTTTAAGATCATCAGACTTTTGTGAAGCTAATCAATATGTCAGCTGGTAAGTCTCTTTACTTTTTGTGTAACGGAATATTAAATATAACGATATTACAGTTATTGTGAATATTTTTCCATTTTTCAAGAGGATAAAACCATTTTTGGACATCATAGCCTCTGGGTGGGCGTTTTCCATGCCAGTGGTTGATTTACATCGGAGAGCAAGTGTTGCTAGGAGACTATCAACTTCCGTGGCGCGCTACTGACCGGAGAATGTCATATTGTATAGCCTACAAACATTGATTCAAAGCCTTTGTTTGCCCTTTCTCTAACAAGTCTACATAGCATTAGCTACTGTATCAGTCATTAGTTATTTAAGCCTTATCTCCCATTTATTACAACATTGACTGACCACTCAGAAAGTGGAAGCTAGTTAGCCTTGCTTGCTAACGTTAGTGCTGATTCTCACAAGACATTACTTTTTGTTCATGTTATTTCAGCATCTGCTGAGTCACCTGCAGCTCCTTCACACTGAGGGGCGAATTCACAAAAGGATTGCGTGGCTTTTGCGGCCCATAAACCTGCAGAAATATGACAAAAAGAAATCGTGTTATTCTCCAAGCACCCGCAAAGGGTGAACTGCACCCCTAACTGCGCTGCCAAAATGCATACATTTGGCACAAAATTGGCCCCTTTCTATGCAAATGAGCCTCACTGAAAAACAAGGTCTAATAGCCACACGCAGTTAGAGTGAAATTATTAGCGTCTTCAGAGAGTTGGTGGTAACTGACGCACATTTATAAGGGGCGTCACACCCGGACTTTCCAGTGATCATAGCAGCAGTGATTGTAGCCAGGCGAAGCAACAGTGCATCACAGTACATCTTATGCGCAGAGGTGGCACAGAGACAGTACAATACCTGATATTCACCATGAGGGAATGAAACTTAACGTTATTGGATAATTAGAATAAGTTCTCTTTCAAATCAAACATCTCTTTCCACATGAGTAGAAAGTAGGCCTATTGTTCTTGCAACTGCATTTGTAAAATTTACAAATTGGCCCCACCACCTAGCCCCCACAGCCTCGTTCAACTTTTCACTGTGTGTCTGACTGGTATAGCCTCGGTTAGCAGGACTGCTGATTTCAAATGCCAGTCTTACATCCCAGTTACATATAGTGGCATGTAACTGTGATGTAACTCTCTGCAGTTAACACAGTCCAACAGTCAGTCGTTATAGCCACCTTGTCGGCTGAAAGTAACTGCATCTTAAGCTTGTCTTTCTTTTCGTTGTACCACTTCTCAACACGGCTAGTAATTGTACCTCTTGAATGGACGCAATAGCTTGGTTCAATGTAGTTCAGTAGCTCACGTAATCCCTCACCGTCCACCACGTTTATAGTCATCATGTCCTTTTCCACCATAAAGCAAAGCCTCTGAGTTATTGCCTCTGTACACACATCACTACAGCCTCTCCTAGCTAACACCTACATGATAGTTTGTTGGGGGGACGGTGTTCCACTTTCGACTTGAGCTGCAACCGTCGGCTGCTGACTTTTCAGTGATACAACATTGACATTGTACTGGATCTGTATTTTAGGACAGTGTTGCAATATTTACCTTGAGCATTGTCCTCTTTGACAGTGCAATGCTCCCACTCTGGACTACGTTTTGCCCTCTTCATCTTGCCTTACTATTTCCCACTGACCACTTCTTCCTTTGTTGCACCAGTAGTCTGAACTGTAAGTACCCCCTCTTGAGGTATACAAATTAATATATGTGAGCTACGTACATTGTAGTTAAATTAAACCAAATGGGTCATTTTGAGTTGTCTTCTATCAGCACCAGAGTTAATGTGTGCATTATCAGCTAAAACAGAACATCGCCAACTCAAGGGTGTTGCTATCATTTAGGTTCAGGTGTCATCTAGGTTCAGTATCCTAAAAGAGCCAGGCCTCAAACTGGCATGTTTTGTAAATGTCCAGTTGAATGCTAGCAGTCCAACCATGCGCTGAGTATGCAAATGCATAAATATACTCTTTTAAAATAACAAATTCAAGATAGCATAGCAATTGCTAAAAAGGCTTGCTAGTAGGATCGGTTGCAGAAATCACATTAACTAAAGAAAGACTAAGGAAGAGCTCAGTGGTTCTCAACTGATCAAGTCTCATCATCCAGATTTGTTCTTATCATTAAAGTTAACAATTTAGGAGGTGTGTCCACATTGCTTTGTGGAAAGTCCTTCAATACAAAATTAAAGCTGACAAGTGATTAATTACTTTCAGCATCATTCTGTTTTCAGCAGACTAAATCAGACTATTCACATTTGGCAGTTGACATGGTTTCGCCCAGTCAGAGCTCCATATGTCACTGTTGTCACTGCAAAGCTAGAATCCAACCCTGAGCTTGGTGGTAGCCATCTTGGTCTGTGTGGTACCAACAGGGAGCTGAAACGATACCTGGTGGTAAAAGTGTACAGTATATCCAATAATCCCGACAGCACATGAATGCACGTAACTGCCTCATTCTCTTGAGGAGATCTCATAAATGTCGTTGCATGAGGATAGTGTTCATCTGTCAGTGTTTCCAGGTTTACTGCTCCCAATGTGTTTGGTGATTTGTATCCTGATCCCAGCGGTGAGGAGCCTCTGACCTTTGTCCTTGTCGATACACTTGATTTGCTCTCAGCCTAATTGTTGTGAAGATATGAATGTTTGTGTGTTTATTTTTCCTCTTTAAACTCATGGGCTTCAGTGGCAAGTAAGATGTCTTCATTGTTCCTCTCAACTGCTTTTTGACTATTCAGTGCTTATGAAGGTTGAGTGGCAGAATTCATGCAAGGCTTAATATTGTTGGAAATAAAGAATGAATAGAGCTCCTATACTGCTTGTTTATTGTTTTTGGTTTTTTTGTAATTATTTCACGTATTCATATATTCTGTTTTCTAAAAATACAGTCATCTGTTTATTTTGGATCCCAAATCAGGAAAGGGGAATACATTTAAAGTATATAGAATTATATTTGTGTCTCAATTCTTAACAACATTTTGAGCACGTGCATATATTATAATTTGTAGAGAAGTTATGGTAAGAATCATTTACAAAATCCCTTCTGTGCTCAATAAATATATTTGCAGGTTTGCAATCATCATCATAGGTGCACAATAATAACCTCTGACTCAAAGCAGGGTATTTGAAACCCGTCTCCCCGACTTCCCTAGTGATCCATAATCCTACTAGCAATCAGATTGGAGTAATGACTGTGATCCCTTAACTTTTCATCTAGCGCCATCATCAAGTCAAAATTTTAATATGTCCAATATCTTGGTGTATGACCAAATACCTGCAAAACTAATGACTTTGACTAATGACTGCAGGTCTTGAGAAGTGAGACTGGTGTTACAGAGGATTGTTCTGCTTTTCTGTGGCGTTTCAGGCCGCACCATCAGACCTGTAGCGAACACTGGTGTTAATGCTAGCTACAGTAGCTAGTAAGCACTCGTATTGGGCAAGTGTTCATTTCAGCAAAGACTTAAATTAACATAAATATTTAAAACAGTTAGTCCATCCATCGATTTTCTGCTGCTTATCTGGGTCCAGGTCATGTTAATTGATTCTTTATATTGCTAGGAATTATTGTTACATACTGCAGGGGAGTAGTTACAAAAATGTGATATAAATGTATGCACTTCATAAATAATAATAGGCCTTATTCTGGTTTTCTGTCATTCTTTCAATTCAATTTTTTTGTATAGCGTCAGTTTATAACAGAAGTTATCTCGTTGCACTTTTCCCTATAGAGCAGGTCTAGACTGTACTCTTTATAATATTAATTACAGAGACCCAACAAATCCCACCATGAGCAAGCACTTGGCGACAGTGGCAAGGAAAAACTTCCTGCAGCATAACTAAGGGATGGTTCAGGACTCACCCAAGCCAGCCCTAACTATAAGCTTCATCAAAGAGGAAGATCTTAAGCCTACTCTTAAATGTGGAGATGGTGTCTGCCTCCCATTCTTTGACTGGTATGACTGAAATGCATTCTGTGTGGTATTAAAAAGGTCTTAAAAAGTATTTAAGTTGGTGAACACTGCAGAAACTACATCAGCCTGTGCATTGTGATTAGTGCTAATTAGCTACTGTTAACATGCTAAACTAAGATGGTGATTAAACATTATAACCGCTAAACATCAACACAACGTCACACAACACATGTAAATGCCTCTCAATAAAAGTCCACTTCAGAGAAATGAGATGTTTGGAAATGTGAAAACATGCAGTCTTTTCATTTTATAATACAATATCACTGTGGTATGAACACACAGCCTCAAGTAAATCCATTAGTCAGTATCACATTTTATCAGAAGTGAAGTTTATTTACATATTTCACAATGTATAATGGTATTTTATGTTGAAAGCCTCAGAGCAGATGAAAAGGAGAAGAGGTTAACAAGGAGAGGATAAAACAGAAGAGAGAACATAGGGTTAAGATGCTTTAAGAGTTCCAGTCCCTGTTGCATAGTTTGACATGATTAAATAGACTACCTTCTCTAATATTGTGCTGTGTATTCCCATTGTCCAACAGCCTGAGACCAAAAGAGACTTTGTAGCTGCACAGGGCCCTGGTCTCATTCTGAAACCTGCTACTGGTTTCCTGTAGGAGACCAGATTGGTGTCAGAAGGGTCTCTAAAGTGACCTACACTCTACAGAGGTGTGTGCATGATAACGTTTTTTTGAGCAGGATGGACCAGGACAGGAAAAATCTCATAAATAATATTTACAAGTGAAAAATGGCACAGTCTAGGAACAAAATGATCCTAACAGTGCCAATACCGGCTTTGCTGTTGTACAAATCTTTTACAACCCCATCTGGAGCCATAAGGGAAGTCCACTGCAGAGAGTCTGTTCATCTTTAAATATACAACAACTGGGCAGGAAAAGGAGAAATACACCTAGACCGGACGTCGGTAACGTCCTGACAGGATGGAATGAGTAACGCTCATTGTCAATAATTGCCTTTAACACAGATGACCTGCTGTAAATGATGTTGAATTTTTGTTATACCAAGATATAACTACAGGCCAGATTACTGTTCACTTAGGTTTGCTGTTGATATTCCTGGCCCCCGCAGAATTAACTATTAGGTTTTGGTTACCCTTTGACCTCCCTGTTAGTCTATGGAAGCCCATTTCTGCTTCTTGCAGGAAAAGATAATTCACCACTAAGTCACCACACCAAGTCAGAATGACTTCTTGTTATGATTGAGAGATACATATATATAGTATGTATGGATATGTGTGTTTGTGTATATATATATTATAGATATATATCATTTTGAGATATTAAGTCATAATAAATAATAATAAAATAATATTTATTAATTCAACTTTTTCCGCAGTGGCAGAACTGGGCTTCCATAGTTAGCTCCCCTTTCAGTTCAAAATTTCCACCTGTGTAAGAAAAGACAAAAACCGTCCGAGCACATTCATCCTCCGAGGAGCATAACGTGGAAGCACATCTGTGCCATAAAAAGGATGAACACTGTTTTACTAGACATATATTGGCATTAGTACATTTTTTTCTTGTATTACTTTAAAAAAAACTTTACTTAGCCATGCAAGCCACAAAGTAAATGCTTCCTTCCCTTTAAAAAAAGATAGGAACCAAGTCTAGTGAGCTCTGTTGATTTTAAACATGAAGTGTCAACAGCCTGAGGTGCAGAACCCGTTACGAGCACCAGATGTAATTATAATAACTAAGTCCTCGGTTCACATCAAGGGGCCTCATGTAAGAACCAAACGAACAAACAGATTTGTGCGGCATGTGGCAGTGATTTAAGACAACCTGTCGCATTATCTTCTGTGCAGTGTACAGTATCAGTGTGATGTGCGTCGTGGCTTGCCAATTTCCCAGAGGTTTGATAACAGCGTCCAGTGACTGAAGCAAACCTCCGAAAAAAAGACGAAATTACATGAGGCCCCTTGTGTTTTTAGAGTTGTTGGTGCTTGTTGAGTGAGTGTATTGATGGGATGGCAGTGGGGACAAAACTATGCTACAGAAAGAGCTTGGCTACCTCTTGAAACTACCACATCATCATCTAGGTATTTACTGCAGCACAAAAGTCCAAAAGAACCAAAAGCACGTTACTGCACTGAAGCAGTCCTTCTGTTCTCCAGCAAAATGGCCACATCACTTTGTACATGAGCTGAGAGGTCACCTTTTTACAAACACGAGCTGTAAGGAACCATGAGTAAGTGTAATGCAATATACTTGTTTGCTCTTTCTTGTGATAGTTGGGATACAATTTGTTTGATACTTTACTGGTTGACTAAGGGAACTGATTTCAGTTTTCATGAATTCTTTTTTATCCTATTGTTATCCTGGCTTTCAGTCTGGCTTTCACAGCCTTTTCCAAGCTGAGTTCTGGCAGGAATCCTGAATTTCTTGGCATGAAAATGATCACATTTCACCATGTTGGGACTCCGCAGATTAAGTCATTCATTTGGGTGATAGCTAACAGGAGCACGAAGCAAGTTAACGGCGAGCCGTTAAGCCTGTGAGGACAACCGCAGGCGGAGCGACCGGCTTCCTCCGACCTCTACAGGCGGACCTGCACAGCGGACTGTGGCGTCTCCTCCCAGACAGCCACAGCTTCTTCTCCCGCATTCACTCTCTTGGAGTGTGTGTGAAGGGGGGCGGGGAGGCGAGACAGCCAACAGTAACACAAATTTCAAATTAGAAATGAGTCAAGTTATTGGTTGCATTTAAAGCAGGAAGTTTTACATCCAATCACAGTAATGATGTTAACGAATCAATCAGACAATGCACAGGCCATTTAGTGACTGCAGTTGTGCTCATGCCCGGTCTTGAAATAAAATCCAGAGTCCTCTTTGTCTGAAACCGAGACAAGACCTACAAGAGTAAAAATGCGGTCGACTCCGAGACGAGACCGAGACCTTCAAAAAGTGGTCTCGAGATCAAGACCGAGTACTACATCACTGGTCTGAAGTGACTTCAGTTACGTGTTTCACCTGTCAATCCGACTGGTATGAATGTCCACAGGACCCCTTATTTAACAACAATTTCAAAACCTTACACTATCTTTCATAGATATGAAAATCTCTTATGGGCCTATAAAAGTCTTATACAGTCATATACAAGAGGCCTTTATTCATTTAGATATGTAAATTGTTCATCATAGCCGATTATTAGTAGTATTACTGTTGTTGATTTTAATCATTTAATATTCCTGTATTAATCTTCTAATTCATGTATGGATCAGTGTTATTTGTTATGATAACTTAGGCTATTTATTGACTTGCATTATTGTTATTGTTACAGTAGGGGGAGGTTCATATTGGTAGTGCAGTGACAGCAGGCTCCAAAATCAGTGATACATCACAGTTAACGTCTCTGAACCCGCTCTTTCCCTCCATCTCTACCTCAGGAAGGATGGACATCCTGCTTAGAGCATTTAGCTATTTTACATTCAGCAGCTCGATCTCTCCCTCTCTCCCATAGTCACATTTACCACACTGACGCTGAATTATTCAACACCAAGGAACACAGGCGCATGCCTGTGCACTTCACTTGGTCCTGATCATCATACTGAAATCTACCTTCAAGCATAAGTGACAGTATGTTCACAGTAACACACACATACTACCAGGGAGTGTGTATAAAAACATGTGTTGGACATAGAAATGTTTTACTTATGAAAAGGAGCCTAAGTGCATCATCAAAGAAGTTAATGAATAGTAATTTAGTTAAATCTTTATAATTTACATAATGTCCTGATTAAGTTTAGTTCTTATAATGTATCAATAAATAAATAAATAAATAATGTTTATCCTTAAAAATACAGCCAATAGTGCCGTAAATCCCTTTTGTCCTCCCAGCTCACTGGTGTTTACTGGAAACTGTGGGTGCCACAGTGAAGTCACTGAGTTTGAGGAGTAGTTCAACATTCTGGGAAATACACGCATTCGCTTTCTTGCAGATAGATGAGAATGTCGATATAAATCTCGTGTGTGTGTGTGTTAACTGCAGAGCTGGAGTCAGGAGGTGGTTAGCCTAGCTTAGCAGAATGACTTGACGCAGAGCAAACAGCTAGCCTGGCTCAGTCCAAAACTGAGAAAATCCACCTCGAAAGCTCCCAGTGGACCTGCTGTGTCTGTCTGGTTAATCAGAACACACCTAGAAACAGTGATTTGTGGTTTCAGGTGGAGTTTCGTGCTGGAACTCTTTCTCGGCGAACAACAGCTGGGTGCAGTGATTTCCCAGAGTTTCCAGCATGTAACTCCCCCTAAAACCACAAATTGTCATTTTTATATTTGTTTGTGTACAGAGTAAACAAACAAGAAACAACATGTTAATAAGTGAGCATTAGAGGTGTTGGTAGGTGTATTTTTATTTACTTTCCCCCCATAAATAAGTTATCTCTTATGCTTAGATAAGCTAACTGCCTCCCAGTCCCAGCTCCATGTTTAATAGGAGTGCACTTCAGCATGTTTCCCACAATGTCAAACTATTCCATTGCATTTTGGATTCAAAGCACTTCCTTACACTCCTGAGAGCTTTTATGTCTCACCACATGTGCAGCTACAGACTGGACCATCCCTTCTTTCTGGCAGATTCAGCTAATAACACAGGTTTCTCCTCCTCGGTCCAGTTTGGCTCCATTCCCTCTGATTTTCACCACAGATTTCTGAAGGTTTGATTTACTTAAGCAAAACTATGTTACCATGACAACTTTACTGTATTGCTCCTGGATTGTGAGAAATAATCCAGAATTTTACCTTCAATGCACTTGAGATGTTTGTTGCAGCAACCTGAAAGAAAAATAAATATCTTCACATAAATCTGAAAGAGACAAACGTGAAGTTAAATCCACTCAGGTAATGTGAATGACCAAACAGAAGCAGTCAGTCTCGCACAACTGATTTTCCTTCACTAGACTTCCATTGAAAGTGCATGGACAGAGGATGCAAAGTAATGATTTTTTAAAGCTGCCACTCTGTGGGAAGCAGCTTGATGCGCCGCTCTTGGCGCACACGCCCAGTGATTCAGCAGGAATGTCAGATGCGGGACATGGATCGCTGCTGCAGCTCCGACACAGAACAGTTACTCTCAACTACAACACTGACGTCACAGAGAGCAGAAGAATGGCCATTTGCATCCGCTTATCTCCTTCCTCTCCCTATTATTTA